>NW_006408630.1:5780829-5812118 GCF_000296735.1 Chrysochloris asiatica
TGTATTGGTAATTACTGGTGATTGCAATGTAAAGGTTGGAAAGTAAGAGGAAGGATCAGGATCAGTAGTTGGAAAATATGGCTTTGGTGATAGAATGATGTTTGAGAAAGCATGATAGCATTCTCGAAGACCAATGACTTATTCATTGCAAATATCATTTTTAAATAACATAAAAGATGACTATTCTCATGGACCTCATCTGATGGAATGCATAGGAATCAAATTGACTTAATCTGTGAGAAAAGATGGTGGAGAAGCTCCTATTGGGAACCAAATAAAAGCCAATGCAGAAATGTGAAGCAGCCTACCAACTGCCCATTAGCAATTTCAGGCTAAAGCTGACAAAAATTAAATAAAGTCCAAGAGAAATAATATATAAACTTCAATTAATTTCATCTGAATTTAGAGGCTATCTCAAGAATAGATTTGATGCATTGGACACTAGTGATAGAATATCTGAATAATTGTGGGATCATATCAAGAACATTATAAAGGAAAAAAGCAAAAGATAACTGGAACTACAAGAAAGAAAGATAAGACAATAATGGATGTCAGAAGGACATTTTTCTCTTTACCGTAGAGAAGCTAAAGTGAATGGAAGAAATAGGAAGTAAAAGAGTAGAACAGAAAATTTCAAAGGGCGTCTCAAGAAAATAAAGCAATTATTATAAAGAAATGTGTAAAGACCTGAAGTTAGAAAACCATAAGGGAAGAACATGCTCAGCATTTCTTAAGCTGAAAGCACTGAATGATAAATTCAAGCCTTGACTTACTCTATTGAAGAATTTTATGGACAGAATGACGAAATTGGAAGACAGCTGTCTGACCAACTGATTGGAAGAGATTCATATCTGTACCCATTTCAAAGAGAGGTGTTCCAATAGAATGTAGAAATCTTCAGACAATGTCATTAATATTACATGCAAGTAAATAAGGAAGACAGTAGAAGAATTGGTTCATTTAAATTATGGTGTTTAAGAAGATTATTAAAAGCACCATAGACTTCCAGAAAAAAACCTGTTTGTCTTAGATGTAGTGCAGCTAGAATAGTCCTTAGAAGCTAAGATGGAAAGCTTTGTCTCTCATACTTTGAACATGTTAATCAAGAGGGATCAGTCCTTGGAGAAGTACATCATGCTAAAGGAAGTAGAGGATCCGTGAAAATGAGGAAGATCCCGATAAGATGGATTGACACAGTACTAGCAACAATGGGCTCAAACATAACAATTGTGAGGATGGGGTACCACTGGGCAGTGTGGTATTCAGTTATGAATTGGATCTGACTCGATGGCACCTAACAACGATTATGATATTTTCTTCTTCCTTGACAATTATGAGAAAATTCTAAGGAAAGCAACAATAGAAACCCCTCGCAACATCAGGAAATATTGGTCTTTTTTCTTTGGAAACAATGAATGGGACTGTAACCACATGTTGTTGTGAGATGCCATTGAATCAGTTTTGACCCATAGTGACTCTGTGTAGAACAGAATGAAACATCTTCTGGTACTGCGCCATCCCCATAATTCATGCTACCCTTAAGCCCATTGTTGCTGCCATTGTGCCAATCCATCTCATTGGGAATCTCCCTCTTTTTTGTTTTCCATCCACTTTATCTAGCATGATGTCCTTCTCCAGGGACTGGTCCCTCCTGAAAACATGTCCAAGTATGACAGATAAAATCTGGCCATCCTGGCTATCAAGGAACACTCTGGCTGTACAACACAGATTTGTTTGTTCTTTTGGCTTTCCATGGTAATTTTAATATTCTCCTCCAGCACTATAACTCAAATGCATCAATTCTTTTACAGTCTTCCTTATTCACTGTCCAACTTTTGCATGCATATGAGGCTACTGAACATTCCATGGCTTGGGTCAGGTGCACCTTAGTCTTGAAATTGACATCGTTGCTCTTGAACACTTTAAAGAGGTCTTGTGCCGCAGATTTGCGTAATGCAATATGTCGTTTGATTTCTTGACTGCTACTTCCATGAGTGTTGATGGTGGATCCAAGCAGGCAAATGGAAAGTGCTTGAACATGTAGTTAATAATAGACAACCTGTTACTGCGAACTGCAGAAGCACTGAAGATATTTCCTCAAGAATCTTATCATCTGCATTCAGTTTGTTTGAAATATATACATAGATCTAGAAAGGCTAAAAACAACAACAAAACCAAAAACAGAGCCAAACAGTACATTTATCAATTTGTGTTAATTAGAGTAAGGTGGGTTGTTTGAGACAAGATTTTTGGCAGAAGATGAACTTTAAAACAAATGTTAAAAGATAGCTTGGGTTTAGAATAAAAGCATAAAGAGTGAAAGTTAGAAGGTTCCAGAAGGGGTGACTAATTCTGAACTAGTGGATGAAGGTCTCATCAAAAATTAATAGTAGTGTCATGGTTTAAAAACAGGTTTGATTGACACATACAGCTCAGAGGTAGAAGAGAGAAATCAGACTGGAAATTTTTAAATGACAAAAACTAGTGTCATTAGGTTGTCATTTTGTTGCATGGGAGGAATATACTTGTAAATGTTTTTATGTCAAGAGACACAATAATAGGAATGATTAATTGATCCAAGAAAGTGTATTTTGAAATTAATCAGTTCTGTTTTCTTTACTTGAGTGAGGAAATTTGTAGATAGCTGTGAACACTAATTTGCATCCTAATAATCAATTTTCCCACTTACCCTCATTCTTCTTAGTGATTTTCATCTTTTCAAAAGGGATCACAATTGGCACTAATGAGGTTACAATTTCACCTGCAAGATATGGAAAAGCTCCTTACCAGTCCCCAAAGTCCCTGCAGCTGTGATATTTAGAGCTGCTAACATCACAAAAAGCATTGTAAAAAAAAAAAAAAAAAAAAATCTATATAATCTGCACCTTTGGAAGGTTCAACTAACTGATTTTCATTTTATTCTCTCATGTTTCATACTTTGATTGATTTCAGTTTGAAAGGGCTTTCAGTACGGATTCAGAGTATTTTCATGAACTTCTTACTATCTGCCATACCTCACCTACAACTGTCTCATACAGTTTGTCTGATAGTTATCTCAGAAGAGATTGCCTGATAGATAAAAGAGTTGTGAGATCATCAGGAATCTAAACCTGTTGCATCTATATTTTCTGTATGTACAATAAATATAATTTATGAAACTGAAACTTTTGTGACATTGATATTGACTAGATAGTACTCATACTAGATGCTTAACTATGATCTTATTCTTCCATGTAATTGTTAATTAATGATGAATATTATTTTATTCATGGTAAAGCAAACTAAACCAAAGCAAATAAACAAAAGACAACGTATTCAATATGCTTTCAAATCAGTGCCTTTTATAAAATTACCAACTTAGTCAAGATTCATTATTCAAAGTAAATAAAATGAAAAATGGCAGATTTCCTTCTTGTTTATAAAAAGTGATAACAAATACAAGGTAGCTTCAAAAAGTGTGTGGAAAAATTAAAATAAAATGTAGTGGAATTTTTCCATGAACTTTAGATGCCTGCTTGTATATACTAAAAAAGGAAAAGATAGGTTTTTACATTTATTTTTATTATATTTTACTTGTTTAATTGATCTGATAGGTGATACTTGCTTTACCTTTTATGCCCTTTGTTGTTGGTTTGTCCATTTGTTTAGGATTTTTTTCTTATTGAAGAGACCATACATGGTATGTTTCTTGGGGGGAAATATCATTTTATAAATATCAAATAATTGTTCTATGAATTCTTAGACTATGTCTTTGGCTACATCATTTAGCATTCACACACTTTTCATTTAGGCATTAGGTTAATATTGCACACTATTCAAATAATGATCTTTGCTCTTGTCTGCATGTCTGCTTATCCGAATTTTCAATTTTACACTGCTTCAGACAAGCAAAATGTCGCCTTAATTTTGTTTTAAGGAAAGCAATGTAGAGTCTTTAGGACAGTACTTCATGCGTGCATCTGGTAACATTCCATGTGAAAATACTATTTTTTGTTTTTTTATGTAAATATCTTCTGGGTGTAGGACTATGTCTACTATTTATTATTTGATTTCATTTGGAAAAGTCCTCTTGACTTTTGTCTTAAAACATATAGTCTTTTCTAAGAATGGAAATGATTCATTTATTTTCTAAATACTTAGCAGGTTTTTCTTTTTTCTTATAGTCAGCAGTCAGCAGAGGACCTGGCGCGAGTACCTGCCAACTCCACTAGCAATATCTTGAATCGCCTATTGGTTAGTTATGACCCTAGGATAAGACCAAATTTCAAAGGTTCGTTTTTTGGTTCCCTCAAATATCTTCATTCATTGAAGTTTAAAAATTAATTTTATCTGTATAAAACCATTTCTCGGTGATATTATAAACAAAAATAAATGAGAAGTAGGATTTCAAATTAATGTGTAAGCATATTATAATATTCTTTAGTTCAATTTAATACCACAAATATTCAATGATAAAATATTAATTTAACAATTTTGTATAGTTCCCAGTTTAAAAAAATAAATAAATAAAAAGATCTACTATGAATTAATAGTTTAATCTCTGTAATGAGTATTCTCAGTACAGAAATCCTTAAGTTTAATGGTTTAAAATGTAGATTCTGTATATAGATCTGGCTTTTATTCACTGACACAAAGTTATCATTTGCAGCCTAACAGTCATTTACTCATTTTGGGATAAAGGACAATTGTACATGTTCTTAGAATCTTTTTCACTTTGTGTTAGTATTTCATATTGACAAAAATTTCCCCCTACTTCCCCTCTCTTGCTGAATAGAGACGGCCATATGGTTTAAAAAAGCATGTTAACTTTGTGAATAAAAATGACTATGTTTTCTATAACACAGATTGTTTCTGCTCCAACAAAATATTACCTTCAAGAACCAAAACCATACTTGCAGTAAAATAAAAGACGTGAGCAGATTGCATAGACCACCCCCCTCACCCCCTTCTTGATGAGTTAAAAAAAAGCTATATGAAAACTCTGCTTTGGAAAACTGTAATCCCTGTTGCATGGTTAAAAGACAGGTATTAATGTATATCAGATTAACAGACTTGAATTTTTTTTTTCTTTTACAGACAAAAAAGGTCTGCAGCTGCTTCTAGTCAACTAAAGTTATACAACTATGTTGTAAAAACAGGGGTTTTTGTTCATTACCAGAACCTATTCAGTTACTTTCAACAACAGTCATGGTCTGGGTTGTCACATGCCTACCAAATATTGAATCACCACCTGTTTTTCATCAGTCAGTGGTTATGTGGCTAAAAGGCTAACTTCACATTTTTCCCTTTGTTGCCCAACCAGCAGCCCACAAAGAATTAAAAAAAGAAAGACATTTGCAACATTATACATTAGTTCTCACTCTATGAACTTTCAAATTATTCTCCAACAGGTCAGGTAAAATCTTTATAATGATCCTGTTACATGTTTGACTAACTTTGCAATTTCATTAATCCAAAATCAAGATATAATGGCCTAGAGTAATGTTAAGTAACATTTATTGAATACAGATTTACTAAGAAAGGAAAAATTTGAAGTGTGATTAGAAAAATGCAAGAGAGAAGAAACATGTTTAAAGCATATTTTCCTTGAAGAATAACTATATTGTCTTATAAAGGTAGAAATAAGTAAATGCATCAGCGTTATCTAACCTTTTTACAAAGGTAAACATAATATTCCCAGTTATCTAGAATTTAAGGAGTATTTTTAATAAAGTAAAAAATGCAACGTAATTTATTTTAAATTTATATTATGGTCCCAATTTAGAAATATGCCAATAGCAATTATAAGCATGGCATACTGAGACCATAGATTTATAATTTTATATTCAATGTATCCATGGGAAAGAATATCAAATTGAAAGCATTAATCATAGAAATATGAAAATTATTTCTATTATTTTTATAGTTACTAAATATATTCTTAAATTTTAATTTTTAGGCATTCCAGTTGATGTTGTAGTCAACATTTTTATTAACAGTTTTGGATCCATTCAAGAGACAACAATGGTAAGATTATAATTAATTTAATATTTTCAGATATCAAAATTTGATGACAGCATAGTAGAAATAACATTAAAATTGAAAAGTAAGAATTAACTCTAAGGAAAACTCATGTTCTCTCTAAGTATAAAATACCTAAATTCTAAGATTTTGTTAAATCAAAGATTTCCACTGTGAATGTAAATTTTCAATTCACATTTAATCTTAATGTTGCGTTAAAGCTTGCAAATTTAGAAGAATTAACCCCAGGCATCTAATTATATATAACCTGGGGAAAGTGTATATAATAAAGACTTTTATGCAACAGTTTTTCCTAATATGTTTATATGTATGAACATTCAAAAACATTTAAGTATTCATGTTTTTCCTTCTTCCAGTTTCCTGAGGAGATTTTTTTGTTTTCTATGTTATGCTAATTTTGTGATATAAAGGGCAGAGAACTGTAAAAAACAAAGAGGAAAACTGATTTTAATAAAACAAAGCAACAGAAACCTCTGTAAGTATTATGTATTTAAAGCAAAGGGAGGAGAAAGGAAAGCGAAAGGTATAGGAAGGAGTGACAAGTAGAGTCCAATCTTGAAAAGAATGGAAAAGAAAAGCTTGTAAAAGTAGTAGAAGTCTATGGAAAAAGCTGCCTTTAAAACATCAGTATTCCCAGTTGCCATGAGTAGGTGCCATAAATTGACTCAGACACATGATGGCATCATATGTTTCAGAGTAGAACTATGCTCCTACGTTTCAGACTATATACCTTATAAGGTTGTATTACTTGAGTGATCTGTCATCTAATTATCTTTCTCAGCTTCTCAAAAGACATGCAATAACATCTACTCGTTCTTAGATGTTTTACAACATTAGATTGACATACCATATGCTGAATTTGGATTTCAAACCTAGTAATAATTGTAGCACAGTATAATTTCTCAGAACTTATTTTAGATGTGGTATTATAGGATAGGAGTCCTGGTGTGACACTGTGCCAGACTGCAAACTCATTTGAACTACAAGGTCGGTGGTTCAAGCTCACTAGGTCCTCCTTGAAAATGCTATACAGGGTCGTTATGGGTTGAAACCAACTCGATGTCACTTAACAACAACAACAACTATAGGATAAGCATTAGACTTCTAGCCACAATGTCAGCTGTTCAAACTTAACCATTGCTCCTATGTAGGGTTGCTATTAGTTGGAACTGACTCACCAGCATTTAACAACAACAGAAAAAGAATGACTTAGAATATTTGCTTCTTTATTTCTATTAGCAACATGGTGGTGATGGTGGTGGTGTGCCGTGCAGTCGGTTCCGACTCAAAGTGACCCTGAATAGGGTTTCCAAGGCTGTAAATCTTTATGGGAGCAGAAAGCCTCATTTTAGCAACATAGTAGTGTATTTATAAATGCAACTCTGTAGTATATTTAATTTATGACAGGTTTCTTTACATCTAAATTGTGATACGGATGTTATTTTATGTATTTATACATAGGCATTTATGTGAGTTGCAATTAACTCATTGAGGTTTAATTTTTATTATATACATGTATGCATGTGTGTTGTTAGGTATTGGCAAGTCAGTTTTGACCCATAGCAACTTTGGGTACAACAGAATGGAACACTGCCTGATCTTTTGCTATCCTCAGAAATACATTGTTATGCTTGGGACCTATTGTTGCAACCACGGTCTCAATCAGTCTCCTTGAGAGTCTTCTTTTCTGCTGCTTTTCTACTTTACCAGTCATGATGTCCTTCTCCAGGGACTGGTCTCTCCTGATAACTAAAGGATGTGATATGAAATTTTGGCATCCTTGCTAGTAAGGAACATTATTCTATTTGTACTTCTTACATAACAGATTTATCATTTTTCTTGAAGTACCTGACACATTTAATATTCTTCAACAACACCATAATTCAAATGCATCAATTCTTCTTTGGTCTTCCTTACTCATTGTCCAATTCTCACATGCATATGAGGTGGATGAAAACATCATGGCTTGAATCAGGTGCACCTTAGTCCTCTAAGTGGCATCTTTGCTTTTTAACACTTTAAAGAGGTCTTTTGCAGCAGATTTGACCAATGCAGTATGTAATTTGATTTGTTAAGTGCTGCTTCAATGGATGTTCATTGTGGATCCACATAAAATGAAATCCTTGATAAATTCAAACTTTTATCTCTTTATCATGATATTGCTTATTAGACTGGTTGTGAGGATTGTTGTTTTCTTTTTTTATGTTGATGTGCAATCTGCACTGAAAGCTGTAGTTTTTGCTCTCCATGAGAAAGTGCTTCAAGTCCTCTTTGCTTTCAGCAATTAAGGCTCTGCCATTTATGTATCACAGAATGTATGTATATAAACATGTATATAGTGCCTGACACTTTTTCCTAATATGCAGATTTTTAAAATGAATTATCTAAAAGGAGATTTTAAGATCAAGTACGAAGTTCACTTCCAATGACTGCTTAACTCACCCAAATGACATTTCTGTACTAGAAGACTGCTTTGAAGTACCTGTATTGTGGTTAATTGCCATTGGTAGATTCTAACTCATAGTTACCTATGTGCACAGAATAGAACCATTCCATAAGACTTTCAAGGTTGTGATCTTTTCAAAACATATTACACCTTTGAGTGGATTCCAACTATGAACATTTTCAGTTAGTAACTGATCCTTAGCATATATACACAACCATATATCACCAGAGATAAATGTGTTGCTTTTACATGAGATCAAGTTGATTCTAATTCATAGTGATCATAGAGTACAACTGCCCCACAGGATTTCCTAAGTTATGGTGGCACTGTAGTATAAGCACTAGACTTCTAACTGAAAGGTCAGTGGTTCAAACCCACTTGCCAATACTTGAGAGAAACATGACCTTGTCTGCTTCCATAATGATTTACAGTTTTGGAAACTCTGTAAAGGGTCACTATGAGTCAGAATCAACTTAATGGTGGTGGGTTTAGGTTTCAGGGGATTTTATTTTTTGCTTTTTTAATCTTTACAGAAGCATATTGACAGGTCTTTTGAGCCTCTAGTTGGATTGAAAAACTAACCTTTGGTTAGTAGAGTACTGCTTAATCATTGTGACATTAAGGCTATAATTAATTGAAAATATATTTATTCTCTAAGAACTTCACTTTAATGGGGTAAGAGATGTCATTTTCTCAAGGTGAAACTTGAAGGGAATCTAGGACATTTCTATACTCCTCTCTGTACCCTATTATTTTATTTTTTTTATCATCACTACAGTAATCCAAAAATAGCACTATCAAGATGCAAACATCCTCATTCTTTATCTTGAGCTCAAAGCTCTATATCTCAGTCCGAGAGAGTTTGGGGTCAACTCATGTAATGGAGTCCTGGTGTGACTCTGAGGATAAATATGCTGGACTGAAAGGTCAGTTTAAACCACAAGGTCAACAGTTCAAGCTCATCAGCCACTCCTCGGAAATCCAATACAGGGTCACTATAAATTGGAATCAACTCAATGGCACTTAACAACAACAACAATGTAAGGCTGGTATTCCACTGTAGGATAAGCATTGCTTTGGTACCAAAAGGTTAGGTGTTCAAGCCCACCAACCACTCCTCAGAAAACCTATATAGGGTCAATATTATTCAGAACCGACTCAATGTCATTTAATAACAATGCAAGGCTCTATTTTTCCCCCTTCAATCAAATAGAGGTCATGCACATTTCCTAGTTAAGTAGTTGTCATTGTTCTTAATTGCTGTCCCATGGGTTCCAACTCATCAACCCTGAACTGGGTTTCTGAGGAGCTGTTGGTTTGAATAGCTGATCTTGTGATTCCAAGTTCAGTGCTGATCCTGTAGTGCCATGCAAAAAATGAACTCAACATGGATTAAAGATCTAAATGTGAATCCTAAAATTATGAAGATCATCAATGAAAAAATAGGTAATTTTCTTTTGGAATCTATTCTGCTGGGGGTTTGTTCAGCTTCCTGTATACTTATCTTCCTGTATTTCATGACATTAAGGAATTTTTTTCCTCCCCAACAAGTCTTCAACAATTTTCTCTGTGCTTTTTCTTGTCTTCTTCCTGTTCTGGAATTCTGATCATCCATAATTTGTTCCTTTTTATGATGTCCAACATAACTCTTGATGCTTTCTTCAAAAAAATTTTAGTACATTTTCTGATTGTTTTTCAATCATACTAATGTTGAGAGATTTTTCTTCAAGCTCACAAATTTGGGATTCTATTGCTTCAAATCTACTCCTTTGTCCTTTCAATGTAATGTGCATTTCTGAAATCTTAGTATTAATCTTCTTGGTTTCTAGTTTCAGGTTTTGTATTGTTTCAAAATATTCATTTGTTTTGTCAGTTTGTTCTTGTAGCGCTTTTCTGAATTCCTCTAAAGCCTTTTCTGTTTTCTTCTTATGTTCCTCAAACTTTCTGTCAATCCTTTGAAAGTACCTAAATGTCGTCCTTTTGAATTCTTTTTACGTCAATTTCATTACCTTTTCTTCCTCAGAAATGTTTTCTGGTTCTGCATTCTGGTCATTTATTTGAGCCATTCTTTCTTGTTTCTTCATATGAGCTAAAATTTTCTGTTGTCTCCAGTGAACTCTGGGGTTGTTGTATTAAATCAATGATTGTATGTTGGCATGTCCTTAAGCTCTAACTGCCTGTGTAAATTTGCTCTGCCAGGCCTGCTTGTGGCCAAAGCTTCTCACAATATGTCTGTTTGATTGTTTACCTACCAGTCAGTCTCCCTCTCTAGCTGTCTTTGCTCAGCTTCTTCCCCCAATCAACACTCAATCTACTTCTCTATCCTTTACTCTGAAATTCAGGTTTTCAGGATTTGAATCTGTGTCTATTTCATTTGCTCTTTCATGTTTTTGTTGTAGAGGGTCTGTGTAGTTCGTCTGCCTGGTCTGCCAACTTGCCGGAAGTCTGAAGCAGACTTTTATTGTCATGTCTTTTTAGGCTGTCAAATTTCACTCATTTGTTAATTATTTTTCAAAGACAAATGCTCTAATTCTTTGTTTCTTAATAGTTAGGAGAAGCAGAACCTATTACAGATAGCATCACCTCAGTGGTTCGGATCCCCCGGTGACTCCCTAGAAGAAAAAAACTGGCTATCGGCTCCCTTAAACAGTATAGCCTAAGGAACAATAAGGGGCAGTTCTACCCTGTCTTACAAGGTTACTATGAGTTGGAATCCAGTTGACCATTGTAATTATTCAGTGATGGTAATTCATTCATTATCATGTGTTTCAGTTTAATATGATATCTAATATGAACTATTTCATAATAGAAATTTATTGTTAAAGAAAATGAAACATGTAAAAGTTTACTAGTAGCAAATTGTGGGTTATTATGAGCTTCTGGAAATTTTTCTTACAGGTTTCTGCTGGAATAATGGAAGTCCAAAAATTGAGGAAGATACAATAATATAGCTCAAAACTTTTCTTTATAGTTCAGACCTCTAAGCTGGCAGTTGCATATTCCAGAAAGCACAAAATTGAACATACAGTCAGGGAGCAGATGTGACTTAACTAGCTAGAAGTCAAATTGCAAACAGATAGAGAGGGATTTCAGTAGAGGACAATTGTTCCCCAGTGTAAAAAGGTGTTTATCAAATGTAATTCAAAAGAAATCACATGCATTGACATTAATATTGTTGTCAGAACACTTAAACCAATTCTACTTGATAAACATTCCTTTTGTTTTGTTTTGGTTTTAGATGATAACTATTGCTCAAACTCATTCACTACTATTAAGTTTTTTATGACTCATGTTGTTGTTAGGTGCCATTGAGTCAGTACCGACCCATAGAGACCTTATGCACAGCAGAATGAAAAACTGCCAGATCCTGGGACAACCTCACTACTGTTTCCATGCTTGAGTCCATTGATGTTGCCACTTGGCCAATCCATCTCATTGGGGGTCTTCCTCATTTTCTCTGACCCTCCACCTTACCAAACAGGATATCATCTTCCAGTGACTGGTCCCTCCTGACAATAAGCCTGAAGTATGAGGGACGAAATTTGGCCAGCTGGCCTCCAAGGAGCACTCTGGCAGCACTTCTTCCAAAACGGATCTATTGGTTCTTTTGGCAGCCCATGGTACTTTCAATATTCCCCTCCAACACCATAACTCAAAAGCATCAATTCTTCTACAGTCTTCCTTATTCACTGTCCAGCTTTCACATGCATATGAGGTATACATTGAAAATACATGGCTTGGGTCAGGCATCCCTTAGTCCTCAAGCTGACATCTTTGCTCTTCAACACTTTAAAAAGTTCCTGTGCAGCAGATTTGCCTAATGCTTTATGTCAGTTGATTTCTTAACTAGTGCTTCAGTGAGTGTTGATAGTTGATCCAACAAGAATGAAGTTCTTGTCAACTTCTATCTTTTCTCCATTGATAAGAATGTTGCTTATTGGTTCATTGGTGAGGGGTTTTGTTTTCTTGACATTGAGATGTAATCCGAATGGAAGGCTGTGCTCTTTGATCTTCATCAGTAAATGTTTTAAGTCCTCTTCACTTTCAGCAAGCAAGGTTGTATCATCTGCATATTGCAGTTTGTTAATGAGTCTTCCTCCAATCCTGATGCCACAGTATTCTTCATATAACCCAGTTTCTCGGATTATTTATTCAGCATACAGGTTGAATAAGTATGGTGAAAGAGTACACCCCTGTCGCACATCTTTCTTAATTTTAAAGCATTCAGTGTTCCCATGTTCTATTCAAACAACTGCTTCTTGGTCCAGGTACAGATTCCTCATGAGCACAATTAAGTGTTCCTGAATACTCATATTTCACAATGTTGTCCATAGCTTGTCATGATCCATACAATTGAAAGCCTTTGTGTAGTCAATAAGGCACAGGTAAACATCTCTCTGATATTCTCTGCTTTCAGCCAAGATCCATCAGATATCAGCAATGATATCCCTCGTTCCACGGCTTCTTCTAAATCCAAGTTGAACCTCTGGAAGTTCTCTGTCTATGTATGATTATAGCCATTTCTGTATTACCTTTAGCAAAACTTTACTCGCTTGAGATATCAAAGAGATTGTCTGATGATTTCCACATTTCGTTGGGTCACCTCTCTTTGGAATGGGCACAAATATTGATCTCTTCCAATCAGTCGGTCAGATAGTTGTCTTCCAAATTTCTTGGCAGAGATGAGTGAGTGCCTCCTGTGCCACCTCACTTTCTTGAAAGGTTTCAATTTTTATTCCATCAATTCCTGGTGCCTTGTTCTTTGCCAATTCCTTCAATGCACCTTTGACTTCTTCGTTCGGTGTCATTGGCTCTTGATCATAAGCTACCTCTTGAAATGTTTGAACAGCAACCATTTCCTGAACATCAACCATTTCCTTTTGGTACAGTGACTCTGTGTATTCCTTCCATCTTCTCTTGATGCTTTCTGCATCATTCAATAATTTTCCCAGGAATCTTTCAATAACAAAAGTCGAGGCTTGAATTTTTACTTCAGTTCCCCCAGCTTGAGAAATGCTGAATTTGTTCTTTCTTTTGGGTTTTCTGATTCTAGATCTTTGCACATTTTGTTGTAGTAATTGACTTTGTCTTCTTGAGCTGATCTTTGAAATTTTCTCTTCAGCTCTTGTAGATCCTCATTTCTTCCATTTGCTTTAGCATCTGTATGCTGGAAGCAAGTTTCAGTGTCTGTTCTGACATCCATTTTGACCTTTTCCTTCTTTCTTGTCTTCTTAATTACTTTTTGCTTTCTTTATTTATGATGTTCTTGATGTCATTCCACAACTCTTTTGGTCTTTGGTCTTTGGTCTTTAGTGGTTAATGTATCAAATCTGTTCTTCAGATGATCTCTAAATTCTGATGGGATATCCTCAAGGTCATATTTTGTTTCCCGTGGATTTGTTTTCTTTTTTTCAGCTTCAGTTTGAATTTGCATATGAGTAATTGATGGTCTCTTCCGCAGTCTGACTCTGGCCTTCGTGACGCTGGATAGGGTTTCTGAGGCTAGAAATCTTTATAGAGAACAGAAAGCCTCATCTTTCTCCTACAAAGCAACTGGTGAGCTTGAACTGCCCATCTTATGCTTAGCAGGTCAGTATTTATCCTACAGCACTGATGGGGACTTCTTGCTAACTATTGCTACCTAATTTAAAAGATACCTCATATTTTTCATAAACCATAATTGTTCAGTTGAGGAAAATTTCATGCATTTTCATATTCTATAAGCTTCTTTACATCTCTGTAGGTATACACTCCTTCAGCTTGTTTTCTAGTCTCATTTTATAGTTTTATGGTTCTTTTTTCTCATATCTCATTTGTACTCATTTGTATTCTGGCTTACATTTTTTGTAAGTTGTTATTTATACTTTAAGTGATATTTATAGACATTAGTAGTAGTATCACTGAAATTATCAAATGAATGTAAGTGTCCTAATTTGAAGTTGCTCAAACAGTCACTTCTAATTTATCTTTATAGTTTAGCAGCTTAAATGCTACTGCTTGTGACATCTGAAATAAAAATATTTCAAACTATGAGAAAAATAATTAGAGGCCAGGTGTCTTCTAGTTTGGTTTTCCATTAAATTTCTATCCTTGACTTAAATCAGTTGTTGTTAAGTGCCATTGAATCAATCCAAATCATAGCTTTATAGGGTTTCCGAGGAGTGGTTGGTGAGCTTGTACAGCTAAACTTATGGTTTAAAAGATCTTTCAGTCCAGCACATTAAATCAATTAGATTTTCTTAACTGGAAATATTGCACTCATAGGGGAAAGTGGGCATGATGGTTTATTATAATAATCTACACACAGTCACTTTGCCCCATCAGAAGTATGTAAGATCCCTTCATCAGAAATACATAAGATCTCTTCTATGGAAATAAAAGCTTATTTACCCAATTTAATTTTCCCTTGGTTCATACATAATTTGTAATTATATTGAATTATTATTGCACTGAAATTTATGATCCTATCTGCTTTTCTGTGCCTTTCTGTTCCACAACTTCCTGTTTTAATAATAGTTTCACCTCTTTCTGGGCAACACAATTGTGCCTGGGTTAAAGGAAATACATTCATACTTGATGTCAGCTAAAAAGCCCAATTCTGGTTCTTGATATATACTCATTTTTGTTGTTTTAAAACAAGTTTATTTTTTATGTTTGCTTCTGTCTATAGATTTGTTGTTGTTGTTGTTGTTGTTGTTGTTAAGTGCCGTCGAGTCGGTTCCGACCCATAGCGACCCTGTACAGGGTTTCTGAGGGTGTAAATCTTTACGGGAGTAGAAAGCCTCATCTTTCTCGCGCGGAGCAGCTGGAAGTTTTGAACTGCTGACCTTAATGTTCACAGCCCGATTCGTAACCACTATGCTACCAGAGCTCCTTATGTCTATAGATTTAGAATCATGTTATTAAAAAATGGCTTTGTTTATTAGTCTTGCCATTTTCTTGTTTTGATGTTAACATTCTAGTATGCTTTTGCTTATTATCAAATAATAATAGATAAATTCATTTGTTTTTTCTTGTATTATTTTATATTTTTATTTTAGATGAGTATGCCTTAAATAATTTTGTATTAATTTATTTTCAAAGTATTTATGGTCAAGGTTTGTTCCCTGTTGCAGACTAAATAATGGTCTTTCAGAAATGTTCACATGTCAATTCCCAGAACCTATAAATGGTTAAACGAACTTTGTAGATATGACTAACTAAGGATTTTGAGATGGGAAGATATTTTTCTGGAATATCTAGGTGTGCCCAATGTAATCATAAGGGTCATTCATTATAAGAGGAAAGAAGCAGTGTCAGAATCAGTAGTAAAAAAACAAAACATGAAGACAAAATGAAGATGTTGCTGTCATGTGAGGAAGGGACTAAGAGCCAAAGTACAGGTAGTTTATAAGATGTTGGTGTCATGTGAGGAAGGGACTAAGAGCCAAAGTGCAGGTAGTTTATAAGATCTGAAAAAATCAAGGAAATGGATTCTTTCTTTACAGTCTACTGAAGGAAGCAGCTCTGCTGAAACCTTGACTTTAGCTTAGTGAAAGTGATTTTAGACTTCTGACCTCTAGAAGAGTAAGGCAGTAAATCTGTATTGTGTTAATTTTTTGGCAATTTGTCTTAGCAGCAAGTGGTGTGGTGCTGTAGTATAATCACTGCACTGCTAACTACAAGGTATGCAATCGAACCCGCTAGCAATTCTCGGACACCCTCTCTCAGAACCAACTATAGCACATCACAGCAATAACAATAAACACTCTGATGCATTCATGTTAATATTTTTTCTCCTAAATCTTACTGAAAAATTATCTTCTATATTTATGTTTCCTTAAGTTTAATTTTTTTTCAATTAACCATGTTTTAAATTGAGTATTAAATGTATAATTTATTAAAATTAATCACAGTCAAAAGCTAACTTTAAAGAGAATCTTTATAACCGTAGAAAATATAATGCATTTCTGTCTTTTTTCTTGGTCAAAGTTTTTTTTTAGTATATTTTTCTGAATTTTAATAATGATATATACATTTACTCTTTGTTTTTCCTTTATTCCCCAATGCTCAGAAATATTTGGGACTGATGTTCACAAGTAAGAGTACTGCATAAAACAGTGAGGAAGAAGGAGATGTATCTAAATTGCTTTTCGTTCATTAATTTGGCTATTTTTATAAACTGATGTAAAACAAAATTAAATTAGTGATATAAATAATATTGCACAAACATCTTGGCCTGTCAATTTATCCTAGAAGTAATTTCTTTATTCATGCATTTAATAGATTTATATTAACCCACTGCCATCAAGTTGATTCTGGCTTGTAGTGACCCTGTATAGGGTTTCCAAGACTGTAAATCTTTACCAGAGCAAAAAGCCTCATCTTTTTCCCTCAGAGCTTCTGGTGCGTTTGAACTGCTGACTTTGTGGTTAGCAGTCCAATGGAGCAAAACTACATCTAATTCACTGCTGTTGAGTAAATTCAGGCTCATAGCAACCCTATAGGAGAGAGTAGAACTGCTCCAGAGAGTTTCTGAGACTGTAAATTTCTATGAGAGTAGACAGCAGAGCAGTTGGTGGACTTGAACCACCTTTCTGATAGGAATCTTGAGTTTGATAGACTCTTTTATCAAAATGATTTTGTTAAAATATTCCTCATTAACCAAAAAGTTTCATTATGCTCAGTCCTGTATGGATTTTGATACTGTTGACCATTTCAAAGTCTTTTGACCTTTGATTTGGTGGAATCACATTCCCAGGGCTTTATTCTTTTTCTCAGTCCTCTAGTCAGCCCTTTCAGAGGAGGAAGGAGGTAGTTAAATAATCATTAAAATAAAATGTGATGAGAGAATGTAGAGGTCACCATGTAGCAGATTAAAAAAAAAAAATGGACTATAGAGATAGGTCTAAAACCATTTCAATATTCCTATTTAGTCCTGGTGTGGTGCTGTAGGATAAGCTCTAAAATGCTAACTGCTAGGTTGGCAGGTCAAATCCAAAAGACTATCCTTAGGAACCTTATATAGGATAGCTATGAGTTGGAACTGACTTGAGGGCACTTGACAACAAAAACATGGTGCTATTAACAATATTTAATTAAAAACTTTTTTTTTTCCAGTGATACACCGAAGAAAACTACTAAAGTATAGTCCAAGAACTTTTGTTGTTTTTTTGTTCATTTACAGTTCTTATATGACTCTACTAAGGAGCTCTGGTAACGTAGTGGTTACGAATCGGGTGCTAACCTCAAGGTTGTCAGTTCGAAACTACCAGAGGTTCCATGGGAGGAAGATGAGGCGTTCTGCTCCCATAAAGATTTACAGCCTCGGAAACCCTGTACAGGGTCGCTATGAGTAGGAACTGACTCCACAGTACTTAACAACAACAACATATGACTCTACTAGGCTCATTAATGGCTAAGTGTAAAAAGACTTTTTCAGACCAGGTTTATAATAGCACAGCTGACCAAACATTAATTATAATGCTACCATTTACTATGAGAACTGATTTATTTCCTTGCATGTTAACTTTTTAAGTAATTACAATGCAAAAAAAATAAATCAGTTAAAGATTCCATAGGTAAGAGTTAGGTAAAATTGTCCATTAGGCAAAAGTGCTGTCCTAACAACATTATAAAATATACAGTTCTTAATATTAAATTATCATTAATAGAACTTCACTGGTTATAATGTCTTGTTGTAAAATGTTTTATTGCCTTGAATAAACAGTTTAATTTGGTCCTTAATTGGTACTGAAATGTCTGGAGAGCATCCATTTTCCAGATAATGACTAATAGTGCGTTATTTGGAATGAACATGAGTAGTATTTGTCACCAAGTACTTTAAAAACAATTAAGTAATTTCTCACTGATAAAAGAAGCCTGTTTGGGATGAGATTTGTTCGTTGCAAAATAAAAGCTAGGTCTATAATTATTATAATTAAAAATGAAAATAAATAGGTTTCTAAGATAGCAATCATAATATGAAACATTTTAAATTCCAATAACTACCTAATTTTTGGAAATACTCATAAAATCAAAGCATACTAATAAAAGGGCTTTTATCTTTTAATGAATGTTGAAAAGAAGGATTAATTTAAATTGTAAAACTTTAAACCATCCTTTTCTTACAAGATATATAAGTTACTGCAACTTGGATAGTAATAATATATCTATATATATTGGTAAATCAGAATAGAAAGACATACTTGAAGCTCTAGAACTTACATAATGAAAGAATAAGCCATAATGAGCATGAATGATGCATTGAGTAAGCAACGAACTGGACAATTTCCAGTTTGCATTGATGCTTATTGATGGCGTTTCATTAAAAAAACAAACAAATGAAAAAAAAATAATTGCAGCAGAATCTTGGAACTAATGTTGTATATTAAGCTTAAAATTGCCCATTAGGCAAAATTGTGCTTATGTAGTGCAAATGACAGCAACAAGATCAGTTGAGGAGAAGTAGTCAAAGACTTCATTTTGCTTGAATCCACAATCAACACTCATGCAAGGAGCAGTCAAGAAACCAAAGAACACATTGCACTGGGCAAACTACCTATATAAGACTTCTTTAAAATGTTAAAGAGCAAAGATATCAATTTGAGGATTAAGATGTGCCTGATACAAGCCAAAATACTTTCAATTGCCTCATATGCATATGAAAGTTGGACAATAAATAAGGAAGACCATAGAATAATTTATACATTTGAATTATGGTGTTGGAGAAAAGTTTAAAAAGTACCATGAACTAGCAGAAGGACAAACAAATTTGTTTTGAAAGAAGCATAGCAAGAATGCTCCTTAGATGCCAAGATGGTAGGATTTCATCTCTCATTCTTTGGCCATATTATCAGGAGCAATCAGTCCCTGTAGAAGGACATCATGCTTGATAAAGTTGTAGGGTCAACTAAACAGAGGAAGACCCCATCTAGATGGTTTGACATAACATGGGTAACTAAATAATGTAACAAAAATTGTGAGGAGAGCGGAGCAGTGTTTTGTTCTGTTGCTGTTAGGATTTTTATGAGTCGGAATCAACTCCATAGCACCTTACAACTACAACATCATGTTCAAAGTCTGGGTTACTAGTTTGAGGGGCATAAAAACTTGTGATTCATGACCTAGGAGAGTAATGACTAACCAAGTAAGGAAATAATTGTAAGAACTCTGAAGGTGAGAACAACACACTTGTGAAGGAATAATTGATGATTTCTGATGGTGAGCAATAAGAAAGGCTGTTGAATCTTGAGTCTGAGGAGAATATTGAAGAATGGGCAGAATTTAGGCCCATGGTGATGTAAGAGAAAAGTAGGACTAAAGATGACAACAAGAAGTTACTGTTTCTTAAGCAGTTTCTTCAACAGCACAAAAGAATTATATGAAATATCAAGACAAATTGTTTGGCAGAAACAACTGAAATCAGTAGTAAAGAAGAAGTTCAAACAAAGTACAAATGATTGGGAGTGATATGTGGAAAAGTGGCAGTAAAATCAAGACTTCCAAAGAGTTCATCAAAGTAATTTCTTGGAGGAGGAATGAAAGGCAAGATAAAACCCTGTGGAGAGCAAGTATAGAAAGGGTTGACAAGAGGCCTGAGAAAAAGGAGAAATGTAGTTTCACCAAAACAAAGGCCAAAAGGCTTTGAGATGGTCAACAGTATCAAAAGTCGTACTAGATTGAGTGTATTGAAAATGTTTTTGGTTAATGAGGAAGTCATTGAAGAATTTAGCAAAATCATTATGGCAAAGTGGTATATCAAAATCAAGATTATAGAAGACTAAGAAGTGAACAAAGGACATTTCCTTAGCTGTAAAATGGGGAGAATAATAATATATTTACAACGCGGGGTTTTTCTGAAGATTAAATGAACTAAAATGTATTTGTTGTTGTTGCGTGCGATTGTGTCATTTTCAACTCATAGCAACACAGTACAGTTTTTCCAAGGTTTAAAATCTTCGTGGCGCAGAGTGCTTCATTTTTCTCCCAGATAATATATACAAAATATATGAAACCCTATACAGGGTTGCTATGAATCAGAGCCGACTCCACAGCACAGAACAACAACAACAACATATGTACATCCTGTATTTGCTTATATCTTATGCTAACCCTTGGCAATATGCGTTGTATCATACTATTGTGAGTGCATATTTTAAGATATTAAATACAGCCATTTAAGGATGTCTTTTTCTGCTGATCTACATTGGTTAAGACATAGTACTTAGAGAAGGTGAGGAGCTCTGGTAGCGTAGTGGTTACGAATCGGGCTGCGAACCTTAAGGTCAGCAATTCGAAACTACCAGCTGTTCTGCGGAAGAAAGATGAGGCGTTCTGCTCCCGTAAAGATTTACAGCCTCAGAAACCCTGTACAGGGTCGCTATGAGTCGGTTCCGACTCCACGGCACATAACCACCACCACCACCACTTAAAGAAGGTAATAAAATCAGTTTTTTAATTGTGTATAAATTTGGAGTATCAGTACTTTTGGCAAATTATTTCAAGAAAGCTTTTCTAGCAAATAATTTGAAATTGAATATAATTGAGTTCTGAAAACGATGTTAAGTTTTCAGATGTTAAATCAACTATGTATTTGGCATAATTGATCATTTATTAAAAATGATTGAACCTAATTTGAGTTCTGTCTTAAGTGGCAGGCTCTGCATAACTGCATGGAACGAAAACAAAACAAAGCAATGCTGGTTAGGAAGCAGCATTGTCTGTTGGCTATATCACCATGCTGTGTAACAGTTCACAGCAAACACCTTTTTGTTCTGGGTAGGTTTGAGTAAACACAAATACAAACAGATATTAACTAATTACTTAATAGCGTATAGTTATCAGTTTTAAGTTACATGTATGTGTGTGTGTGTGTGTGTACACAAATACAAATATAGAGTCCTGCTGTGACACTGTAGGATTAGCACTGGACTGCTAACCTCAAGGTTCTAATCTACCAGCTGCTCCCCGGAGACGCTATAATGGGTCACTATGAGTTGGAGCCGATTTAGTGGCACACCACCACCACCACCATTACAAAATAAAGTAGAATACATGAAAGAGAAAGTAAATTTCCCATGCTTTTGTAGAGTTATTGTTCATTGTTTCTGCTTATATTTTATTTTATACACAGATAAAGTGTGTGCATTTATGTGTCTCCTAGAGAAATATTAAGTCTTGTTGTTGTTGTTGTTGTTGTTGTTGTTAAGTGCCATTGAGTCGATTCTGACCCACAACCCTGTATAGTTTCCAAGGAGCATCTGGTGAGCTTGAACCACCGACCTTGCAGTTCAAACGACTTTGCAGTTTGACACATTAGCCCATAGTGTCACACCAGGACTCCATTAAGTCTTATTGTCTATTAAAGGAGCCCTGGTGACACAGTGGTTAAAGTGCACAGCTGTTAACTGAAAGGTCAAACCCACTAGCCACATTGCAGGAGAAACATGTGACAATGTGCTTCCCCAGATTTTTCCAGTCTAGGGAACCTTATGGGACATTTCTACTTTGTCATATGGGTTGTTGTTGTTAAGAGTCATCAAGTCGATTCCGACTCATAGTAATCCTATGCAAGGTGTCCAAGGAGCAGCTGATGGGTTTAAACCGCTGACCTGTGGTTCACAGTCCAATGCTGATCTTATAGCAAGCACCACACTAGAAGATGCGTCCTGTAGGTTTAAATGAGTTGAAATCAATTTGACAGTAGAAGATATTCAATAAAAGATGATCTATCTTCTTCTGCTTAATTATTTGGATTTTGATTAGAAGTCTGTGGTCTAATTCATTTTGATTATGTCAAAGGCTGAAGAATAATAAAACAGTTCTTTGTATAGCTAGTATTACATAAGTTTTAGGTTATGGAAAATAAGGAAGCAGGAATTACAATTTTTACCATTGAACACTTTTATGCATAATTTGAGTTCAGTGGTAAATATTAAAATCAAAAGTCCTGAATATGAAGCCACACAGTTAAATTTGGCTCTATAACTGACAATTCAACTTATATCAGAACCCCATTTTTCTTGGCAAATATAAAATAGATTAAGATATTTAAAATGTTCTTAGTTTCATATATTCTTAGAAAGTATCTCTTTGGTTTAATATACTATAGTTTTTATAGTATTAAAATTGGAATTATTGGAGATGGGAAATTACTTAAAATATTCAGCCATTTAAAAAATTTAAGGTATTTGCTGCTGTAGTTAAGCATTTATAGCGTTTACAAATTTTGCATAGACTGTTTTGCGTAATCAAAAATCTCATTTGACTATATCAAATTCTGCATTCATTTATAAGGGTGAGTAGACAAGAACAGTTTTTCTTTTCCTTGACAATAATGTATTGTTGTTGTTGTTGTTAATTGCCTTAGAGTCAATTCTGACTCATACCAACACTGTACAGGATTTCTGAGGAATGACTAGTGGGTTTGAACCAACGACCTTGCAGTTCAAATTGGCCTTGAAGTCCAGTGCATTATTCTGAAGCACCTCACCAGGACTCCATGTATATATATTATTCTATAGTTTATTTGTTGACTTAGACACATCAAAAATATGTATATTTTTGCTTCTTATCTATTTAAAAAAAAAATATTTTGAGTTGAAAGCTTACCAAGAAATTAAGTTCCCATTTAACAATTTTACGTAAATTGTTCTGTGACATTGGTTACAATTTTCACAATGTGTCAGCATTCCCATAATTTCCATTGCTTGTTCTATTTCCATTGATGTAGTTTCCCTTCCCCTCCTTGCCTTCTCATCTTTGTCTCTGAGTAAACGTTGTCCCTGTTTATCCTCATATAGATGATTGTTTAAGGGCACATGTTACTCATGGGTGTTATAAGCCAATCTGGTATTTGGCTGAAAGATGACCTCCAGGAGCAGCTTTGGTTCCAAATTCCAAAGGGTATCTTTGGGCAATAATCTCAGGTGTATTCTATTTGCTATCGATCCAGAAACTGTCCTTTTCTAAGAATTTGAATTTTGTTCTGCATTTTTCCCTGTCATATCCAGGACCATCTGTAAGGCAGAATAATCAATAGTGAAAGCTAGGCACCATCTAGTTTTTCTAGTCTCGGGCTAGAAGAAGCCATGATACTTGTGGGTATTTTTCCTGTGGACTAGTTTCTTCATTGAGTCTTTGTTTTCCATCATTCTTCTTTGTTCCATTCAAGCAGAGTCTGATAGTTGTATCTTAGATATCTGATTCCAAACTTTTAAAATCCCAGACTCTACCCACTAAATTAAGATGTAGAATATTATGTTTATGAACTTTAATATGACAATTGACTGACTTTCCCCATGAAACTATGGTCCTAAGCGTTTTACCCAATAAATCTGTTGCAAAAGGCATTTTTGGATATGTCTAGGAAGTACTGCAGCTGAGCCTCCATGTGCTCTGTTATATATATGGATATGTATGCAGCACACACAATCATGTTTATACATATGCCTAAAGACACCATACTTCACATGTCTGTGCTTATATATGCCTTCCTGTACACAGATTTGCATATATATCCCCCTATGTTACCCTATTCATATTTTTGGTTGTTATTATTTTTGCAAAATTATATGTGTTGTAGCATAGTGGCTATGAGTCGGGCTGCTGGCCTCAAGGTCAGCAGTTTGAAACTTTCAGCTGTTCCGTGGGTGAAGGATGAGGTTTTCTGCTCCGGTAAAGATTTACAGTTATTGGAAACCATATGTAGGGCCGCTGTGAATCAGAACTGACTCCTTAGCACATAACCACAACCACCACAGCATTTATTGAAATGGCCTATTTTTCTTATATATTTGAGTGTCTTTATTGACCTTGGTCAGGTTGTTTAGTCTTCACTCATATTTGGTGTTGGTTTCCCTGTCATCAAAAATATCAAATGTTTACTATTTAGAAAATGATACCCCTTCTTTCCATTCCAACCCTGGTAACCATCAATAAATGTTGCTTTTTATATTAAAAAAAAAACCATAGTTATTACTTTGTATAATAGTGAGAAAATACGATAGTTATCCCTTTCACTATTTCACTCACTATAATGTCCTTTAGATTTATCCATGTTATAAGATGTTTCATGGACTCATTATTCTTTATAGTTGCATAATCTCCCATTGTGTGTGTGTACCACAAGTTATTTATTAATTCATCTGTTGCTGGGCATGTAGGTTGGTTCCATCTTTTTGCTCTTGTGAATAATGCTGCAATAATGCTACAATGCATATCATTTCTTCGTGTCACTGCTGTTATATCTCTAGGGATAGGACTGATACTTGATGTGAAGACTCCTTCCCTCTCAATTGGTATTTTGAGCTAATACGTCCATAAGCATAAGTAAAGTTCATCAAATTATAGCAATTTTCCTCATTGCCTTTATAAAAATTTTTTTTTAATTGTTCTCTAGTCAAGTTCTGATTATCAGGCCTTCAAGGCTAGGTCAAATGGGTATTATGTGCAAGTTTGGCTGTTCTTGTGCGTCTACCCTCACTTCATATCAACTGGATGATTCACTCTCAGCTCTAGCCCTCCATGGCTATGTCCTTGTCCATGAGCTCAGGTGTCCCCAGGTCTCACCACACTTTGAACCAACAAGCCCTTCCTCTTCTCTCTCTCATCTCCAGGCCAACAGGAGTCTATGGACCGTGATTGAACTCAGACCATTTCTTCATTGCTGCCTTTCCCCCCTCTTCCACTCAACAGTAGACCAATGTTGTTGCCAGCAAGCTTACATGCCTGCTCATGTGTTCCCATTGAGTTTCAGTCTTAGAGAAGGTTTGTCCTGAAGGGACTTGATTACTTGCCTTGATGGCTCCCTGGCAAACAACTTGCTTGTTCTTGTAGTAGCCAATCATACTGACATTTTTCCTGATGTTCTTTCTTTGAAAATGTATCTTCTGTTGCTCTGGCTGTTCCAGGCTGGTCTGCTTTTCCTTTCTAGTGGGAATGTTCCACCTCAGAAGGTTCTGGATGGGCTCAGGATTCTACCTAAGGTCCTATGCACCACAAAGGCTCCACAAGAAAACTATTTTACTCAGCAAGTTCTAGAACCCCTTTTAGGTCTCACAAAGTCGGTGGTTCAAATGCACTAGCCACTCCTGTACAGGGTCATTATAAATTAGAACTGCCTCGGCAGCACTTAGCAACAACAACATCGTCTCTATATTATCTTTCAGGAATTTTATTGTATTAGCTTTAGCATTTATGGTTTTGATCCATTTTGAGTTAGGTTTTTTTTTTTTTTTTAGGTTTGGTGTGAGGTATTGGTCTTTTTTGTACAAATGGATATCCAGTTTTGCCTATACCATTTTCTACACAGATTGTTTATTTACCAGTAAATATACTTCAACTCTTATATTAACCATGCAAACTCAACAACAACATATATGCATGGATTTATTTCTGGGTTCACGTTCCCACCCCCAACCCCCATAGATTTACATGTCTGTCTTTGAACTAGTAACACACTGTTTTGACTAGTGTGGCTGGCTATATAGTAGAATTGGTGTCCATTCTTTGAATGTTTGGTAGAATTCTCAAGTGAAATCATCTGGCTATAGTGTTTTGTGGGGTAGTTGGTTTTTTTTTTTTTACTTTTCCAATTTCATTTTTTATTATTGATCTATTCGTATTTTCTACCTCTGTTTGTATTAGTTTAGGAAAGTGGTATGCTTCTAGAAATTTGCCCATTCTTTTAGGTTTTCAAATTTGTTGGAGTACACATTTCATAACATTCCTTTCCTGTTTGTTCTGTTTTTGATTTCTAGTTTTAGCTTCCTACCTATTTTTAAACAAAATTTTATTCTACCAGTATAAGTAGAATAATGGTATCATTTAGGAATTGTCATGCTTTAAAATACCACCTGTAGGATAAGCACTGGACTTCAAAGCCAGTTTGAACCTCCAGGTGGCAGTTCAAACCCACCAGCTGCTTTTGCAAAACAGGGTCATTATGAGTCAGAACCAACTCAAAGGTACTTACCACCACCACCACCACCAAACTGTAATAACTGGTGTTTTTGTAGAGGTGAAATTATTATTATTATTATTTTAATGTTTTATTGTGAATTATATGATAGTTTACATGGGAGAGCATTAGCTTTACATTCATCCTATTATATATCTTTTCATTGCCATGGTTACAACCCCCTCCATGCATCATCAACCAACCAAAGGGTATACCCTGCAAGCCTCCCCACGCCACCCCCACTAGTCATCAGCACACAGTCCCTTTCCCTCTCTGGGTTTATAGTCCCCAGCCACTCCATCGCTCCATGTCATCGTCTCTGCCTCCATCTCAGGCTTCACTGCTTCTCTGGGTAGGGTCCCTCTCTCTGCTCTTCTCCCTTGATGGTCCCAGGGACCTCCGCTTCTAGACTGGAAAGATAATCCTTCCCCTCCTTATTACAAAACATCTACTTTACATTTCCAACCCTTACAATCAGTCCTGATAACAATTATGAGGTGAAATAATTATTGATAAAATTGTATTCTAATATTTAGGCTAACAGGTGTTATGGAAATGTCTATAAATAGTAATTAGAGGCATCGGAGTTTAAAAAATATTGTTCCTGAAGCTCTTATTTAGTGACTGAGCTATTGTGATACTACTTCATGTTAGAAGTGCAAAACTGTGTATGCTGCCAATGACTGAAACTTTTTTTACTATTCTGGTTCTGAACATACACATTTTTTCCTCAGGACTATAGAGTTAACATTTTTCTGAGACAAAAATGGAATGATCCCAGACTGAAGCTCCCTAGTGATTTTAGGGGTTCAGATGCACTGACAGTGGATCCCACAATGTTCAAGTGTCTGTGGAAACCAGATTTATTTTTTGCAAACGAGAAAAGTGCCAATTTTCATGACGTAACCCAGGAAAATATCCTCCTCTTTATTTTTCGAGATGGTGATGTTCTTGTCAGTATGAGGTACTCTTTAATACTTACTGTTTATGCACTTATATATTCCTTTAAAATCAGCAAATGACAGACAGGTATTTAAAATGATTTATAAGACCCCCATTTCTACTTCCAGGTTATCTATTACTCTTTCCTGCCCTTTGGACTTGACTTTGTTTCCCATGGACACTCAGCGTTGCAAGATGCAACTCGAGAGCTGTATGTAAATGAGTCTATATGTCACTATGGAAATAAAAGTGCTTAAAAATCCTAGATAATGCATTGCACTAGTGTCTTAGATTACAATAGTAAAGCTAACACATTTGATTACCAATAGTCATTAGAATTATTATATCTTACTTTGTGATAAGATGGACAAACACTTTTTGTACTAGTCTTTGATTTCAGTTCAGCTTATGTAGGTGTACACTTCTAAATTTATATCATCATTTTATTTAATTATACAGGTAAGATAAAGGAGAAATTGATGACTTAAATTAAGTAACTTTTATGATGCTAAACATCACAATTTCATAGTACCAAATTTGAAGAATATCTTCTATATCCTGCCCAGAAGGAATTATCTTAAGATGTGTAGATTTTATGTTTTGTTGACAAAATGGCATGTAAAAATGTTTTTATGATTATTTATTTTATGCTATAAAATATACACTGATAAATTAACTTTAGTTATTTACCTAGAAGACAAATATACTAGATAATTTGTTATGATGCTTATCATTTAAAAGTAAATTAGGAAACAAACCTGGAAAAATTAACAGTAATGTTATAAGGGATCTGTAGCCTGAATAATAACTTATGTCTGCAAAGACTAAAGAATAATATCTTGTTAAGTGTCGTGTGTGTGGGCTAATGCACTGGACTGCAAGGTTGTTCTGAACTGCAAGGTCAGAGGTTCAAGCTCACCAGCTGCTCCTTGGAAATCCTGTACAGGGTTGCTATGAGTTGTTACTAACTCGACAGCCCTTAACAACAGCAACATGTACACTTAGTTACCCAATAGTTATTTGCTGTTTCTCATAATTTGCTGAAATGAATCCTAAATTCTAACAGTATTTGTTGCTTTGTAAATATAAAATGAGCACTTATGCAAGTTTATATTGTAAATATGAAATAAGCATTTATGCAAGTTTATATGTGTACATGTGTGTGTGTCACATATACATATATGTAAATATATATATATATATATATATACATATAGTAAATATATATGTTTGGAAAGTAACCATTTGTTTGTTGCTTTTCTGTGTGACAACATAGAATTTTATCTATTTGCAATAAGCTGATTATTTTAATTTTTCTTTGCAACTATGATGCATAGGTTTTGTGGTAATATTTTCATTACTTGTTGTAGTTTTACTTCTTTATGTTTTCTTTACAATTATTTCATGTAAGGAGGTTCTATTTTTGTCATTTTTTAATGTTTAGTATTGTATTATTAAAATATTGAGAAAGTAGTTAAGAAGTTACTCATTTCAAACTAAAAATTTTATTTATAATTTATTTTTATTTATAGTTGGTTACACAACTGATGATTTACGATTTATCTGGCAGTCAGGGGATCCTGTTCAATTAGAAAAAATCGCCTTGCCTCAATTTGATATTAAAAAAGAGGATATTGAATATGGGAACTGTACAAAATACTATAAAGGCACTGGTAAGTAGTATTTAAATTAAACAAAACTAGGATCTATTTTAAAATATTGATTATGAATGTATATACTGTGGGCAGAGTCAAAGAAAACTAGAATAAATTCAGCATGATTAAGTAGTTGATATTTACATTCATGTATTTAAATCTTTTATGGAGTTAATATTCACTAATTTTTTGAGGTTTTTATCACTGCATCATTATGATTTTTACTGTTATCCTTGTATTAAGAACTTTTCAATTTTTCATTTTAATAATATGAACTCTCTCAGAGATCACCCAGGCTCTCTTGGGTGTTGCAGAAAAATCCTACTTTGGGCAAAATTAAATTTGTGGTCAAACATTATAGCTATGAACCATGTAATCCATACATGTTTATTCAGAGGCAGGTTTTAGATGGTAGTTGTCCTAGTGGTGACACTAGGGTTGTTGTTACCTACTGCGGCAACTCATGGTTTTCACCCTCCCATAGGCCACCTCCCATATTAAGCCTACAGAATTCTTCTTGTTAAGTACTGGATAGTCATTTCTGAACCATAACAACCTTGTATAGGGTTTCCGAGGAGCGACTAGTGAGTTTGAACCACCGACCTTGTGGTTCAAGCCAACCTTGCAATCTAGCTTATTAACCCGCAGCACCACACCAGAACCTTAGGAATGTTTATTACCAAATTGGATTATAGACTAATACGTGATGAGTATTATTTATAAATTAAGGAGTTCTGGTAGCATAGTGGATTACAAACTGAGCTGCTAATCACAAGGTCAGCAGTGTGAATCTACCAGTCATTCCATGCGAGAAAGATGAGGCTCCCATAAACATTTACAGCCTCAGAAACCCCTTGACAGGGTTGATGTGAGTTGGAACCGACTCCATGGCTAATAGCCACTGCCACCATATTTATAAATTACTTAATGTAATATGTTTTGTATCATGTGATTATTGACTATAAAATTGTTTGTAGAATCTTTCTAGAATTTATTGTAACATTATTAGTTTCAACATTGTTAGTTACTGAGTGAAAGCCATTTCTGAATTTTCTGCTTTTCCTGTAATTACTACTTTATTTTCAGAAAAGTTATTGGTATAAGTTCACAAATACTAATTACTACAATATTGTGGCTAAAACACCAGAACATTTGACAAAATTAGCAGTTACAAAACACTAGCAATTTCCAGTTCATTCAGATAAAAGCGTGCGACTCCAAGTAACACTGTAATTGGCTAATAATGACACCTGTGACCAGAACGCATTAGAAGGTTTGGAAAGTAAATTAGCAGAGAGTTTTAGCCTTGTAGGTATTTTGACAAGTGTCAGTTGGGCTTATGCAAAACAATGTTTTTGTTGATAACTAACTTCAGTGATATTTTTATTAAAAATAATAAATTTCTGCCAAAACAATGCACAAAAATTTTTTGGTCATTTTGTTGTCAACTCCTCTGACAGGATCACCCAGTCTGGCACATATCCCCGTACACTACTAGTAGCAACATTGTGTTGACCATATTTTTAATTTTATAAAGAAAATATTTTTGTATTATACATGAAAAATTGAGTTTGAAGTAATTGATCATTAGTAAATATTCCTTCTAAAATTTTCTTTACCTATATCAGAGAGCAGCCAATATTGAAAAACAGAACAAATTGATCTCATTCATTTCATTTAATTACACTTTCAAAGAGAAGAAATCACAGTCTTCATTACTTAATACTCTCATAATATGATAAATATTCAAGCTTTGAGCTTCTATTGGTTGTTATAGGTTACTGAGGATCTTAAATATTAATTACAGTATTATTTAATTTAGTAATATAATTTGAAATGACTGATACCTGATCATTACATTAATAATCAGTTAAATGTATAAATTACTATACAATGTTAATTCTGTGTCAAGAAATTAAATTATAACAATTGTGTAAAGATATAATAAAGTTTAGATTCAATGTAGCATTTATGTTGACCTTGCAATGGTAAATAATAGCATTTAAAAAGATCAGATATTTGAACTAAAATGATTCCATGATGATATCATGCAGGACAAAATACAGTTTAAAACGTTCTTGTTGATCTAACAACTAAAAGATAACCTGAATATTTATATATTTATAGTAATATGGTGATGGTGCTGTGGAGTCAGTTCTGACTTATAGCGACACTGTATAGGGTTTCTGAGGCTGTAAATCTTTATAGGAGCAGAAAGCCTCATCTTTCTCCTGTGGAATAGCTGGTCATTTTGAACTGCTGACCTTGAGGCAGCAGCCCAATT
>NW_006408630.1:5812468-5823976 GCF_000296735.1 Chrysochloris asiatica
TTAATTAAAACCAAGGTAGAGGGATCAGCTCAGAAGGTCGTGGAGACTTGTTTTGCTTTTGGATTCCAAAGGGGTCATCTTGATATATTTTCTCAAAGGACACGGGGCAATCATGGGTGCCTGTTGTGAAGAAGTTTTAAGAAGTTAAAAGCACCTTTGTTGAGAAAAAGGTCAACAAAGTTGCTCTGAGGAATTCTTTTTCCATCACCTCAATGTACCTACTCATTCTTCAAGAGTAGAAGGGTTGTTCTATGAGAATTTCTTTTGGAAAATTTAACTCATTCACCATACAGCTCTGATCTTGCCCCTTCAGACTTCTGTTTGTCCACAACTCAAAAATTATCGAAAAGAAACACAATTTGAGTCCCTCATGGATGCCAAAATTGCTGTTTTGAAATGAAGCACATAGGAGACCACAGAATTCTTTGGTATATGGATAGAGTGATGGAAACACCTTCTTCAGAAGTATACAGGAACAGAGAACTCCCATGACCATCAAGATGGAGGAACAAGAGAGGAGCGAGGGATCTTAAGCAGAAAAGCAGTGTCAACAGAGAGGGTGGCAGAGGCAATGACATAGAGAGATAAAGCAGCAGAGAACTATAGGCTCATGGACTGAGAAAGACAGTGTGCCTGTGGGCAGGAGGCTGGCTTTCAAAACATGCCCTTTGGACATTGAAATGAATGTGTATTTTCAATGTGGTATGTGTACATCAAAAAAAAAAAAAAAAAAAAAAGAGGGTAATAGATGTAAATACTATTAGCTGATGGTGGTGCACGAAGACGATTGTAAGCATTGCAATGATTTGTTGAATGTAAAATTGTTCATCTTCCCTGTAAATCTTCTTTCAGTTCACAATAAAAGCTTAAAAAAAAAACCCAAAAAGTATATAGGACCAGATGCAGGCTATGTTGAGAAACAATAGCTTCACATTTTAATATTTTTGTTTAGTAAAGGCTTTTATGATTTTGTAGCATTATTTTTTTTACCGACTCTTCTATGTCTGTTTCTTTTCCTCCTCTAGGAGAGAAGGAGTGCTTCAAAAAGTTTGTAGAAAATGGAATGAAAAGAAAATGGAATTTTGCTATGAACTTTTGGTAGCCCCTTTCTCTTCAGTCTTTGCGAGCTTATAATTTATTAGGACAGGATATAATAATTATGTGCTATCACACTGATAAAAGAATTTTCAGCTTTTAAAAAATGAAAACTGAGCACTCTTAAAAATATGACCTTTAAAGTACTCATGATGAAGGGATACTTAAATTGTTAAATATGGGAGTGATCTTACTGATACTTTGGAGCCAGCTCGCTTATTTAATACACAAAATAATTAAGGCACTGGCTGACTGAGTGACTTTGAGTGTCACCAAGCAAGTTGATGTTAGCCCTGGGTCTAGATTTAGTATTCCTTCACTACTGCATGCCTGTCACTCAAGAGAGTTGACTACAGCTTTTAGGAAACTCACTTAACAATGGAAAAAAAAAAACTTGAAACTTTAGACTGTTGCTTAGAAACATATACAGGAGGATTTCAAAAAGTTCATGAAAAGATTGCATTATTTTTTATTTCCATTTTTCCAGAAACTTTTTGTAGTCCTCTTATATTTAGTAAATGGCATTTTGAGTGCTTTCTCTATGTTAAAAATTGGTGCAAGTGTTTCACAGAGATTATATTATTTAATATTTATAGAAATCCTATTAATTGACTGCAGTTGATCCTTGAACAACATGGGTTTGAACTTTGAGGGTCTACTTATATTTGGATTTCTTTAAAACACCATGGAATATTAATTATATGTATGTGACCAATGCTGCTCTCCAGTAAATACTTAACACAGCAAAAAGTAGTGTCTCACAGTTCTTCTATATGTTTATCCTTGAATAACACCATCATACCTAGCCTAGGAGTCCTGGTGTAGTGCTGTAGGATTAGCACTAGACTTTGAATCATGGAGTTGGCAGTTCAATCCCACCAGCTGATCATCGGAAACCCTATACAAGGCCGCTATAAGTTGGAACCTACTTAATGGCACTTAACAACAACAACCCATACTAGGTGTCAGTTGCTAAGTGCCACCAGTGATGCTGGAAGTGTTTCTAAGAAGTAGAAACAAGTCATGACATTATAAGAAAAACTTGAATTTCTTGATATGTTCTGTAGATTGAGGTCTACAGATATGGTTGCCCGTGTCAAGATAAATGAATCCACTGCAAAGACCATTTATGAAGCAGGCACAATACCTTGTACTTTTGTGAAATGCCATTTTTTCTCATACTGAAAATGCAGCTTTTATGTGAGAAGAGTCAACAACACTTACCACCACATTGTTCAAGGATCAACTATACTTTCATTACCCCCATTTAATGAAGCAAAGAAATTAAGTAACTTATACAACACTATTATATGACTAAGTTATGGCACTGGAATAGTGGAGTCTGGTTATACTTTGAAATTAGTTATTCATATGCAGGTTATATGCTTAACATTTAGAAAATGAGTAGTCTCAACTGATTTTAGATATTTGATATAGAACCAATAGAAGTTTTAGACTTCACCTAGAGAGGAAAATAAATAGAAAATAATTTGAAATAATAAAAAAGTAGTAAAATAGTTTATTTCATTTAGAGATAAATTTATTTTTATTTCTAATTTCATGTGATAACATAATAATGTAGGACTGAAAATCTTGAGGGCTTTTTTTTTTTTTTTTTAAGTGCCATGGTGTTGGTTCTGGCTCATAGTCATGTTTTACAAATCTTCCTTTGGAACTCAGCCGTTTCACTGGTTACTGCTCTTTATAGAGCTGGATTCTGGATTAATTGTGGCAAAAAAGTACACAATTTATTTAACTTCTAAATAAGAAAAAAGAAGACATGTGCTGGAAAGTACTTGAGGGTCTATTCAAGAATTATAATATGGAGAGTTTTTTTCGGTGTATGTGTGGTATCTTTTGAGTTATCAAAAATCATTGATATCTCATTAGCTACCAGAAATAACATAATAATTCTTGGGCATTTTCTATGCTTCAGGTACTTTACTAGCATTTACATGATTCATCCTATAAATATTCGTAAAACATATTTTAATTTTTGATATTATTTAAAAATCTAATAAGAAAATTTAGACATTCAAAATATATGGAATGTTTAACAATATAAAATAGGAGTGAAAGTATATAGAGCAATATATAAAGTGATGAGCAATATTTCCTTTAATTGTATGGAAATAATGACAGCTTAACTTTATTAAAAATTATACTTCTCTGCGATTGTGGAAATTGTGAAAGAGGAGAATGTAGAGAAAAACAAGACTACAAAAATACTTAAATTGGAAACCTGAGTGAATAATAATGAAATAAAACCTCACAGGAAATAGAAAGTAAATTGAATTTGCCCAATGAACATTTATATCAATTAGCTGCCCACCTGTCTCTCATAAATGTAACAGTACTAGGAAAAGATCAAAAAAGATGAAGAAATGTTTCTCATAAAATTTTATAGAGCAAATCACTATAATATTCAAGCATGTATTTTACTGCTTAATGCATCCAAGTCTCCCAAAGCTCCCCTAATGGGTGCCTTCATAAAAAGGAAGTGTTTGAAACCTGCTCAGAACACAAGATTCGTGTTATTTATGCTATCATTTAAACATCATGAGATGGAGTACAAAAATTCATTTAAACATGAACAATTAAGGTAATTGTTCTAATATGTAACATAGTGAGGCTACCTAAAAATACCTAATTTGTAAAGGAGCACATATGTATTGCTCTCCATTTCATATTCGGCAGTTCAAACTCACCAGCCACTCCTTGGAAATCCTATACAGGGTAGTTATGAGTCAGAACCGACTCGATGGCACTTAACAACAACAACAACAACAATGTACATATTACATTGACTTGAGTAAGTAATGCTGTTGGTAAGAAAAATTCTTCAGAACTATTTCCAGGAAATTCTGTAAACCTTCTTAGTTACAACAGTTGGTGTTTTGAAAGGCTGTGTTTTGGAAACACTGCATGATTGTTAGTTACTAACAGGTACTTGTTTGTCCTGGAAGGAAGGTAAGATGAATGACTGACTGGGAAAAGAAAAAACGATACAATTTTTTTCATTATTTTGTCTTTTGTACCTTTTAAAAACTCTTCAGTAATTTAAGTGAATTACATTGTTTAGATGAAATTAAAATCAAAATAACAAAAATATTTTCATTTCTGGATTTTTATAAAATATGGATGTATGTGGCATAATTTACTTCCGTTCAAATCAGATGTGAATTAGTCATTCATTTATTCAACATTTGCTAAGACATTATTATATACAACCACTGCTCTAGGTATCATTTGTGAATAAATATGAAGATTATTCTAGTTGTCAAAAGCATATATGTATATTCTTCCCAAGAAGGAAGAATAGTAAAGAATCACTTTTAACCTGTAAAACAGTAAGTAATTAATATTGCTCTTTTCTCTATAATCATTTTATTTTTATACTCTTCATTTATCCATTCATTTATTTGTTTTAATATCTTTAAAATAATTACCTATACTTTAATCAGAACACAAAGGAAGATATTTTAGCTTTCTGGGTCTTTTGAGTCATCTTATCTTTGCTAATATGGCAAATTACATTCTTATCTAAATCAAACATTTTGGGCATTAAATTAAATTTAACTTTAAATTGCTAAGCAAAAGGACCAGCTCACTTAAAAACTAATTTTAAACATCTGGAAAGCTCTTATATTTGAGTGGTATGAGAATATTTGTGCCATTTGCTTTATATCTCAAGTCAGGAAAGGCTATTGTGAAGCTTCCTATAGATTGTGATTAATTTTAAAAATTATTTATCTTGATGCAATGAATTAATACCTTCACAACTCGAGAATTATATTGTAAAGCAATTTGTGCATTTTTCTGCAGTGTGTGAAAATGAAAATCCCTTCCCTCATTCCCCAATTAAAATAAATGAAAGGTCCTGGGGAAGAAAGAGTACTAAGGAAGGTCAGATGTTGTTACTGTAAGAGCATTTGTTCTAAAAGAGTGAAAAAAGGCTTTAATTTTTATCCTTGTAATGTTTTCTTCAATTACTACCTTAATTTTTAAGGTCTAAATCTATTTATGAGCTATTGTATACTGCTGTCCTTTCTAGGTATCCAGTGGTACACGTGACTGAAGAATTATACTGACAATGAGTAGTCCAGGAGTGTTTCTCTTGGACTTGTTCCACTTTGATTTACTGCTCTCTCTATGACTTCTTTAGACCATTTTCTCTGAGAGTACCCATGGGTAATGAAAAGTTTAAGTATCTTGCACAATCTGTGAACAAAGACATAAAAACGTAGACACAGACATAGTGGAACAGCATGTGGTATCTATTTCTCAATGTCATAATGAAACTGTGAAAGGTCAGGGAAGCAGTTTTTATAATGTCACCCTTTTAGATCACATAAATTATATATATTTAAGGTGAAAACTACTTTTTTCTTCTGTTTTGGCTGACTTTATTTTGTGAAATTGCCTCAAAGATCTTGTGACTTAAAATTCCCAGGTACACTATTGATTTTGAAAATGTTTGTGAGTGAAGACCTCATACCATTAATGTGTTTGTTTTCCAAAGGCTATTACACATGTGTAGAAGTCATCTTCACCCTGCGGAGACAGGTTGGGTTTTACATGATGGGTGTCTATGCTCCCACCCTGCTGATTGTGGTCCTCTCCTGGCTTTCCTTCTGGATCAACCCGGATGCCAGTGCTGCCCGAGTGCCCCTAGGTAAAGTGTTGTATGTTTCTCTCTCAAGTCACAAATTGGTTATTTCTCTGGCCTGTGTATTTTTTTGTGGTATGGAACTGGGCAGCATTTTAAATTTGATGTACAAGGGGTTGCCATGAGTCAGAGCCAACTCTAAGGAAACTAACGTATGATAAATTATTTTCAAACAAAGAAATTTGAAATTGTTGGCAACTTTTTATTTTTTATTAATTTGATATTGAACAAGGTTTCTTATGCATGCTAAAATTAAATTTCATTTTTATTTTTGAGTTCTAGGGACATTTTAAACTGCCACACACATACTTTTCTGTCATTTAATAATGATCAATAAGTGATTTTTACAGATAAATAAAGCATAAATTTTCCAGTAGTGTCAAAGTTAAAAACAAGTAATGATTTTGAAGAAATCTTTCTTAACAATATCACATATATTATCCTGTTGTATTGTTAAGGGCAGGTTTAGACTCAGAGTGACCCTTTCTCATCTTTTTCCTGTATCATGGCTGGTGGGATCAAATTGTTGACCTTGTGGTTCTCAGTCCAATGCTTACCCTAAAGACCTACTGCACTCCCATATACTATCCTATCATAGTGGTTATAAATCAGACTGTTTATCTCAGAGCCAGCAGTTCAAAACTACAAGAGTTCTGTGGGAGAAAGATGAGGCTTTCTGCTCCTGTAAAGATGTACAGCCTTGGAAACTGTGTGCAGGGTCACTATGAGTCAGAACTGACTCCATGGCACATAAAAAAACAAATGTAATACAATTTATCTTTTTACAAAAATTACTTAGCCCCATTTTCTTAACATCATTTATTTTTTGTTGTTTCATCAGTGGTAGCCAGAATGCTTAAGGCTGGTTGTTCTCACCCCCATTTATGACCTAGCTCTTCAATTGGTTATTTTTGATGCTCTGTGATATATAAATACCATTAGGCTGGATTTTTTTTTTTTTTTTAATTGTCTGCATCAGAGTTAAATAGTTTTTGCTTGGGGATATAATAAAGAGACATTTCATATGGGTAAAGTGAATGAATTTCAAAATAAGAATATTGTAACAATAAATTTTGATTATTTGGATTTTTATTACTCTCTCTGTGTGTGTATTTGAATGTGTGTGTTTTCTGAATATCACCTGGAACTCATATAGGTGACTCTGTGATATATCTGACCTCTCCATGAGTGATTGGTTGCTAAATTTTACTTTTTTCTTCCATCAAACAGGCTTTGTGCAAATCTCTCTCCAGACTTATTAGATGAATTTAATGAAACACAGATTTTAAAGAGTTGGAAACCAGGAAAGAAGCATAAAGATGATCATTTTATTTGAATAAGAAACTTGGTGGTTCACATCCAATAAAAATCACAAAGAGCAAACTTCTGTCTTTGTGGAAAAATCAAATTTCAACTTCTCATACCGGTGATATTTAATCCATATCAGTTTCTTATCAATTCTGTTCCCCTCTGTTCTGACACGAGCTACATATGCAGGACTCTTCCTCTGACACTAATACCTTGAGAAGGTCAGATCTCACCAGTCAAAGCTTTTAACTCTAGAAGCTACAGCTTCCCCAGTCAAGTTTGGAAATCCCTGTGACAACCGTACTTCTGACCTGCTAGCTACAAATTTTGGGTTTTCTCCCTATCCCCTCAGAATACCAGCCATAGCTGTGAGGGTCTCTGCCCCTTATCCCTTCTGACTTTTTGACTCCCCCTACTATATCATGTTTCCTAATTCACTAGAATGATTCACAGAACACATGGAAAGTGCCATACTTTGTACAATGATTATAGGTTTTGCTATAAAGAATATAAATCAGGATCACCATAAATTAGAGATGTTTGGGAAGCTGTCTGAGAGGGTTCCCAGTAGACAGCTTCCCTATCCCAAAGAGCATTTGTTACCTCCTGAGAACAGATGTCTTCCATCAACTAGGAAGCAGCCCATGAGATTTTTCCTGTCCAGAGCCTTTATTACATTGGCATATTTAATTGAAACATGACCAGCCTCCCCACCTCAGACCCTCTTTCCCCACCCAAATTTGACTTATATCAGAAGGTGGTCTTTCTAGCCTGGCCAGCTCCACTCAAAGTCATTCATTAGCATAACCTCTCAGGTGTAGTCTAGAGGCCTATGGATAAAAAGAAACATCTCAATTATTCAGGAAATTTGAATGATTTAGAGCAATCTATCAGAAATCAAGGAACTAAATTACTTTAAGCAAATTAATTCTTTACATTGCAAAACCTGCACTGCTGTTAAGTGCTGTGGAGTTGGTTCCGACCATAGCAACCCTGTGTAGAGCTTCCGGGAGCGGCTAATGGGCTTGAATTTCTGACCTTACAGTTCAAACTGACCTTGCAGTCCAGAACATTAACCTGCAACACTACACCAGGACTAAAAACCTGCACTCGTGTTGTTGTTATGTACCGTGGAGTTGGTTCCAACTCATAGAGACCCTGTACAGGGTTTCCGAGGATGTAAATCTTTATAGGAACAAGCAGAGCAGCCTGGAGTGGCTAGAAGAACAGAAGATACTTCTTGAAAGAAAGACCAATAGGAAAAATACAAAACAATATAGGCAGACGGACTGATAACTACAAGAACAAGCAAGTTGTTCACCCAGGAGACATCAAGGCAAGTGGTCGGGTCCCGTCAGAGCAAAACCCCCTTCCAAGACTAAGACTCAATGGTAGTACATGCTCTGATTAGTGGCCACATTCATCACCTATAAGGGGAAGTGAGGGAAAAACAGCAATGAAATTGCGAGCTAAGCCTTACAACGTTCAATAGACTCCTGTGAACGCAGGTGGAGACCTAGTTGGCCAGGAGTGTGGCAAGACCTGGGGAGTCTTGGGTCCAGAGTCAGCAATATAGCCACAGAGGACTAGAGTGGAGAGTGAAGTATCCAGCTGATAAGAAGAGAGGGCATATTCACAAGAACACCCACACTTGCAGATAATACCCACTTGACCTGGCTTCAATGACTGGATGATCAGAGCTCAACTAGAAGAAGAAAGAAGAGGAAAAAAAGAATAATCTGATACAATTTGATGAACTTGACCTACACCTATGGATGCAGTAGCTCAAAAGAAGGAACAAATCTTTACAGCAAGGGTCATTACCACCCCCTCCATACACAGAGTAGACAGGGATGGGCAACTTGGACATTGGCTACCCAAAATGAGGGGGGCTACAAAGGCAAGAAGTGACTAGCTTACGAGCTTTCAAGAAAGAATCTAGATCCAAAGGATGTGGAGGAAGGTAGAATCTCCAGTGAGTGGTATCCAGTCTGTCTACACAGTGCTGATGAAAGGAAATGTGGATAGGTCTCTTGTGATAAAATAGTGAATAATTGTTATCAGGACTGATTGTGAGGGCTGGAAATGTAAAGGTAGACATTTTGTAGCAAGGAGGCGAGTGATTAACTTTTCAGTTTAGGAGTGGAGGTCCCTGGGACCATCAAGGGAGAAGAGCGGGGGGAGGCGTGGGAGGGGGAGACCACAGGCTTGCAGGGTATACCCTGTGGTCAGTTGATGATGCATGGAGGGGATTGTAACCATGGCGATGAAACAATATATGATAGGATGAATGTAAAACTATTGTTCTCCCATGTAAACTATCACATAATTCACAATAAAACATTAAAAAAAAAAACTTTATGGGAACAAAAAGTCTCACCTTTCCCCCGCAGAACAGCTGGTAGTTTCAAACTACTGACCTTGAGGTTATCAGCCCAATTCGTAACCACTACACTAACAGAACTCCTTAGAGCTCCTAAAATCTGCACTGCTGTTGTTGTTGTCAAGTGCCATTGAGTCTATTCCAACCCATAGCAACCTTGTATAGGGTTTCCAAGGAGCAGCTGTTGAGCTTGAACTGCTGACCTTGCAGTTCAAATGGCTTTGCAGTCTGGCGTATTAACCCATAGTGCCACATGATTTTTTGTTGTATGAACAATAAAGAATTAGCTGGTATGCTTTTATTTTTTAAAGTGGCCAAAATCACAACATGAGTATTTGTTGATGAACAATAATTATTAATAAAGAAAAAGATTGAGAAAAATAGGGTAAAATGTAGGGACAATATCCTTGAGTCAGTGAGAAGGTATGAAATCCAGAAAGTGGAAAGATTGACCTTTGTTAGGAACACAGTGGGTTTGCCCCAAGGTCAGCATAATCCTTCTGTAAAGGCAAGGTGATGGTGGTAGTGTGCCAAGACTCTGACTCATAGTGCCCATGCACAGATTTCTGAGGCTGTGCTCTGATAGCATAGTGGTTACAAATTGGGCTGTTAAATTCAGTCAGCAGTTCAAAACTGCCAGCTATTTCGCAGGTAAAGATTTACAGCCTCAGAAGCCCTATACAGACAAGGTCACTATGAGTCGGAACCAATTCCATGGCACGTAACAACAGCAAATCTTTATGGGAGCAGAAAGCCTCATCTTTCTCCATAAGAACGGTTGGTAGTATTGAACTGCTGACCTTGAGCTTAGCAGCCCAACTTGTAACCACTACCGTACCAGAACTCCTTAAAGGCAAGATGTTGTTGTTGTTAGGTGCCATTGAGTCAGTACTGACCCATAACGACTTTATGCACAGCAGAACGAAACATTGCCCAATCCTGAGCCAACCTCACCACTGTTGCCACGCTTGGGTCCATCGGTGCTGCCACTTGGCTACTCCATCTCGTTGGGTGTCTTCCACTCTTTCTCTGACCCTCCACCTAACCAAACATGATATCCTTCTTCAACAACTGGTCCCTCCTGACAATATGTCCGAAGTATGAGAGATGAAGTTTGGCTATCTTGGCCTCCAAGGGGCACTCTGGCTGCACTTCTTCTCAAACGTATCTATTGGTTCTTTTGGCAGCCCATGGCTTCTTCAATATTCTCCTCCAACACCATAGCTCAAAAGCATCAATTCTTCTATGGTCTTCCTTATTCACTGTCCAGCTTTCACATGCATGTGAGGTTACTGAAAATACAAGGCGCACCTTAGTCCTAAAGCTGACATCTTTGCTCTTCACTTTACAAAGGTCTTGTGCAGCAGATTGGCCTAATGCAATATGTTGTTTGATTTTTTGACTTTTGCTTTCTTGCTTCCGTGAGTGTTGATAGTTGATCTAAGAAGAAAGAAGTCCTTGAAAACTTCAATTTTTTCTTCCTTGATAAGAATGTTGTTTATTGGTCCAGTGGTGAGGATTTTTGTTTTGTTTACACTGAGATGTAATCCATACCAAAGGCTGTGCTCTTTGATTTTATCAGTAAATTTTTAAGTCCTCTTAACTTTTAGCAAGCAAGTTTGTATCATATGCATATCGTAGGTTGTTAAAGAGTCTTCCTCCAATACTGATGCCATGTTTTTCTTCATAAAACCCAGCTTCTCGGATTATTTGCTCACCATACAGGTTGAATAAGTATGGTGAAAGAATAAACCTCGTCGCACACCTATTTTAATTTTAAACCATTCAGTGTTCCAATGTTTTATTCGAACAACTGCTTCTTGGTCCAGGTACAGTTTCCTCATGAGCACAATTAAGTGTTCCTGAATACTCATACTTCACAATGTTGTCCATAGCTTGTCATGATCCACACAATCAAAAGCCATTGGTAGTCAATAAAACACAGGTAAACATTCTTCTGATATTCGCTGCTTTTAGTCAAGATCCATTGGACATAAGCAATGATATCCCTTGTTCCACTGCCTCTTCTGAATCCAGCTTGAACCTCTGTAAG
>NW_006408630.1:5826836-5849528 GCF_000296735.1 Chrysochloris asiatica
TAAATGATGTACTGAATGTAAAACTGATGATATGCTCTGTAAACCTTCACTCAATTCACAATACAAAAATTTTAAATAAATAAAAGAGGTAGTGAACAAAATTGACTCCGTAGGACATAGAATAGGGGTACAGAGAGGATAACGGGTAGATATGAGGCTTGTAATTGCTTTAGTTTTTCAATAAAAATAGGAAGTAAATCATGAGTTTCAAGTGAGATAGAGTAGTGTTGTGGGTGTGAAGAGAGAAAATGTAATGTGTGGACCAGGGAAATATACCATGATTGCATGGTGGGATTATGGACTTCATAAAGTTCCAAAACCCAAGTTCACTCATTGTTGTTAAGATCCCTCATAGCGATCCTATGAAAGATTTCTGTGACTATAAATCATTAAGGGAGCAGATAGTCTCATCTTTGCCCTTAGGGATAGTTCGTTGGTGTGAACCTCTGACCCATAGCACCAGCAGCGTTCCTTTCTTGAAGTTAACCCGTTGCCATTGAGTCAATATATGAGGCAACCTTATATAGAGTCTCTGAGATAGCACAGTCGTTACGAGTCGGATTGCTAACCTCAAAGTCAGCAGTTCGAAACTACCAGCTGTTCTGCAGGAGAAAGATGAGGCTTTCTGCTCCCGTAAAGATTTACAGCCTTGGAAACCCTATACAGCATTGCTATGAGTTGGAACCGACTCCACAGCACACTACCATATCCCATATCTCAAGGGAGCGAAATGCCTTATCTTCCTCCCATGGAGTTATCAGTAGACTTGAACTGCTGACCTTGGAGTTAACAGCCCAACTTGTAACCCACTACATCACCAGGGCTCTTTTTTCTTGAGGTTGCACTTTATTCTTAGTGCCACACCAGAACTCCAAATATTGCCTTAGTGTTGATCAAAATGGTGGTATCTTTTTTGCATTTCTATCATTTTTCACATCCTCAATAACTCAATCTTGTGTTATCACAATGAATAGGACCTCTAATGTAATGTTGAACAGAATTGTTGAAAGATGTATTATTACTAATTCTAGATAGAAATAATTGAACCATTTGCTGTTGAGTGTGTTGATAGTTGTAGAACTTTTATAGATATTCTATCTGACTAGCTTGGTCCCCTTTCTATTCCTAGTTTGCTGAAGCTTATTATAACTAAGGAGTGTTGATTTTCAAAACCTTTTCCTGAATATAGTTAAATGACTAAATTAGTACTACTGTATTTTGTTAACTTTGTATATTACACTGACTGATTTCCAGATGTCCATTGAATCTCATTCCTTGGAAAAACACAAGTTGATCATGATAGATCACCTTTTAAATATATATTGTAGAAGCCCTGATGGCATTGTGGATTAAACATTGGACTGCTAGCCACAAGGTCTGAGGTTCAAACCCACCAGCATTTCATGGGGGAAACATGAGACTTTCTGTTCACATAGAGAGTTACGGCTTTGTCAATACTAGGGAACAGTTTTGCCTCCTTTACGGTTGCTATGAGTCAGAACTAATTAGGGTGATATGCCAAAATTTTGTTCAGGGTTTTGTGTGTAGGTGCTCATGAAGGATGCAGGTATGTAGTTTGGTGGTGCAATCTGCCTAATTTTGCATTCAAAATGCTAGTGACTTCATAATGTGATAGGAAAGTTATTAGTACAAGATTGTCAATATTCCCTTATCCTTTTTAATGTCTGGCTGAAGTGGTAATATCCCTGCTTTCATTTCTGTTATCACTTTGTGAATTCTGTCTTTTCAATTCTATTAATTCTTTAAAAAACTAGTTTTGATTCAGTTGATTTTCTCTATTTGATAATTTTATTTTTCATAGATTTTTACTCATTTTCTTTTTTTTTTTTGCCCTTGGAATTACTTTGCTCTTATTATTTTTTTTTTCAATCACTTGAGGTAGAACTCAGATAATTGATTTTAGATCTTTATTCTTTCTAAAATATGTGCATCTAAAGCTATAAATGTTCCTGCAAGCACTACTTTATCTGTAGTGTATAGCTTTGGTATGTCTTCATCACCCTTCAGTTAAAAATACTTTTGTAATTTCTCTTGTCATTTTTTTTCTGTAGCCCATGAATACTTTAGAAATATGTAGACATATTTCCAAATATTTAAGGTTTTCTTCTTGTTGTTTAGTGCCTTCGAGTCAGTCCCAACTCATAGTGACCCTATGCACAACCAAACAAAACACTGCGTGTTCCTGCATCATCCCCACATTCATTGGTATGCTTGAGCCCATTACTGCTGCCACTGTGGCAAGTCATATCATTGGGGTCTTCCTCTTTTTTGTTGAACCTCCACTTTACCAAGCAGGATGTCCTTCCCCAGGGTCTTGTCTCTCCTGATAATATGTTCAAAATGTGAGAGATGAAGTGGCATCCTGGCTTCTAAGGAACATTCTAGCTGTACTTCTTCTAACACAGATTTGTTTGGGTTTTTTTGGCAGTCCATGGTATTTACACCCTCGGAAACCCTGTACAGGGTAGCTATGGGTCGGACCCGACTCGATGGCACTTATCAACAACAACAACAACATGGTACTTTAAATATTCTTCTTCAACACCACAACTCAAATTCATCAATTCTATGTTCTTCTTTATTCATTGTCCAATTTTAACATGCATATGATGCTATTGAAAATACCATGGCTTGGGTCTGGCACACCTTAGTCCTTGAACTGACTTGGACTGACATCTTTACTCATGAGTGCTTTAAAGAGATCTTGTTCAGCCAATTTATCTAATGCAATACATTGTTTGATTTCTTGACTGCTGCTTCCATGAGTGTTGACAGTGGATCCAAACAAAATGAAGCCTTTGACAACTTCAATCTGGTTTCCATTTATCATGATACTATTTATTTGTCCAGTGGTGAGGATTTTTGTTTTCTCTACATTGAGGTCCAACCCATACTGAAGGCTGTGGTCTTTGATCTACATCAGTTAAGTTTTTTAATCTTTTTCACTTTCAGCAAGCAAAGTTGTATCATCTGCATATTGCAGGTTGTTAACGTGTCTTCCTTCAATCTGGCTGCAACGTTCTTCTTCATATAATCCAGCTTTGTAGATTTTTTTCTTGGCATACAGATTGATTAAGTATGTTGTTGTTATTAAGTGTTGTCCAGTCAGTTGAAACTCATAGCAACCCTGTATAGTTTCTGAGGAGCAGCTGATGGATGTGAACCATCAACCTTGAAGTTCAAGCACACTTTGAGGTCAAGTGCTTATCCTATATCACCACACTAGTACTCCAACCTGGTACCTGAATGTTATTGCTTCCTCTTTTAATTTAAACACTGAACTGCAAGGTCTGTTTGAACCATCCTCAGAAACCCAAGACAGGGTCGCTAAGTGCTGAAAATGACTCCACAGCACTGACAGTATTTTTTCAGTGGTCCAACATATGATTTTTCTTGTTATTTACACTTGCAAATAAAGTGCAGTTGGTCATTGTTAGATGACAAATGATATCTCTTTAGAGTTAAATTGGTTGATACTGTTGCAATTTTTGTCTGTAACAATTCATTTATGGAGTTATCCAAGTAATTGGGGAGTGAGGTGTTAAAATATCCAATTATACTATCTTTGTTTCATTTTAATTCTGTCAATTTATGCTTTAGGTGTTTCAAAACTATCATATGTATATGAATGAAATTATGTATATATATAATTTGAAGGGAAATAGTTTACTGGCTCTGATTAAATTTTAGGATATCCAGTTGAAATAGCTGTGCTGACTCAACACTTACTTTCTTTTTGTATTTTTTACAAAAATTAAAAGAAAAATTGATTTGCCAATCTTTTTTTAATATTATCCACATGCTATAAAATTTGGAGAAATATATATACAATAAACTATTTTAATTTTCCCTAGGTTTAATTTTATAAATTAGTTTTGTATCCTAGTTTTGCTTTTCTTCCAGTCTTTATTATTATTATTTGCTTTTTTCATTGTTAATGGACATCTAAGTTTTAGAATTAATTGCACAAGTAAATAAGGGTATAACTTTCTATAATTAATGAAGTGTACTATTATACTCTTTTCTTCTTGTATATAAAATATTTTAGTTGTTGCTACAAGGTTATTAGACTGCCTATTTTGCAAATAAATTTCAATAATAAATATTTAAAAACTGGATAATTCAAGTCACCATTCATACCTAATAGTAGTCCTCACTCTTCTTCCATAGCTTTGTAATTTATTAAAATGCATACTGATTTTCACTGTCATTAACAATAAAGTAATTCCCTAGGAAGATCATGTTAAGATATTGCTAAAACACTTAATATTTGTCCCAAGAAATACTTTCTCAGATTTTAAATGTTGGTAAATGAACATTTCCTAATAAGATTTCTTGACAATTGGGCATGCAGTATATGTTCACATTCTTTTCCTCCTTATTTTATCTATATTATGATTTTTATATGCATGAAATAATAAAAATCTTAACAGCACTGACCAACATAATTTATAATTTAGTCCCTAGAATTATGAATACCTATTTATCCCACCACCCTCCAGACCCATGAAATAATAGGCAATACCCATTATCTATTCTTTCTGATACCATCTTTCTTTCACCAGTTTCTTTGCCTTGCAAAATTTCCCTTTTCAACATGACCTCTAACAAATCATATTGGTTAACCTTTTCTTTTAAAAAGAGTTCTTTTAAATTCTCAGATACTGTGCTATGCCAAGGTCATTGTTCTTTGTTTCTTGGCATTTACCTGACCTTAATGTGATTTCATACCAAAGTCATCATCTTTTCTACAGACTTCTCTCTTCTTGTCTCTCATAGACATTTCAGTTATTCTGATCAGAACTTTGATTCAGTTATTTCTTCTTCCATTGAATCAGTAACAGCATATTTTCAGATGTTTCCTTCTCAATCTTTTTGCATTGACCATATCATAATTAGGCCTCCATCTCCTTATATTTTGTTTCTTTAGCTACTAACCTTTACCACCTTACTGCAGTATATTCTGCAGACCATTACCAGAACAATCTTACTTACACATTGCTTTTAATAATGTCATACCTTTCCTCAAAATGTAAGATTTATGTAGTCTATCACATATGATATAAAATTCATTTATTTACCTTTAAGGCCCTGTATAAAATCTAACACTATTTTCCATTTCCTCATGAAGTTCAAATATCAATATAAATATTCAGGTGTAGAACGAAGTTTAATGCAATTTGTTACGTGGAGCCCAGGAGGTGCCATGGTTACCCACTCTCCTGCTAACCTTCAGTGGTGCACACCTACCACGTGCTCCATAGAGAAAGATGTGGCAGTCAGTTTACCTAAAGATTAAAACCATAGGAAGCAACAGGGGAGTTCTAGTTAGTCATATTGTAGTTGTTAAGTGCAATTGAGTCTGTTCTGATTCATAGTAACCCTTCATAGGTTTTCTAAAGGAGCAGCTGGTGGGTTCGAACTGCTGACCTTGTGGTTACCAGTCTAGTGCTTATTCTACAGTGCCCCACTAGAACTCCAGTTAGTAATATCAGGCCACAAAATACCATGAGAACACAGAAAATGGTGTCAATATATTCTTGTCAAGGAATTAGGTGTGTTTGATTAGGAGTTCTGGTAGGATAGGCACTTTACTGCTTGACAGTTTAAATCCACCAGCCACTCCACTAAACTCGTAGTGATTACAAGTTAGGCTACTAACCTCAAGGTCAGCAATCCGAAACTACCAGCTGTTCCTCGAGAGAAAGATGAGGCTTTTTGCTCCCGTAAAGATTTGCAGCCTTGGAAACCCTATATATAGGAATGAATAGTCGGTCGCTATGAATAGGAACCGACTCCACAGCACAGAATTACCAGCCACTCTACTGGAGAAAGTTGAGACCGTCTACTCCCATAAAAAATACAGTATCTATATAGGGTCTCTGAAGTCTTGTTGTGGTGATGTAGGTTAAACACTGGACTGCTAAAGTTGTTCCTTGGAAACCCTATACCAGATCTCTATAAGTCAGAACTGATTCAGTGGCACTTAACAACCACAAGGAGTCCTGGTGTGCTGTGGGATAAAGCATTGGACCACAAGGTCAGTTTGAACCACAAGCTAAGAGGTTCAAACTCAACAGCCATTCCTCAGAAACCCTATACAGAGTCGCTGTGAATTGGAACCGACTCAACTCCACTTAGCAACAACAACAACAACACTATAGGGTCTCTATGAATCAGAATCAACTTGATGTCAGTGAGTTTGGGGTTTTTTGGTTATGTAGTACAAACTGTTAATGTGCTCAGCTGTTCTGCCCAGAGGCACCTTGAAAGAAAAACCCAGTGATATACTTGTAACAAATCAGCCATTGAAAAATCTTTGGAGCACGGTTCTGCTCTGACATACATGAAGTCGCCATAAATTGTAATCAACTTGATGGCAACTGACTAGTGTGTATGTTTGTATGTTTCACTGATAGATTAACAAATGAGATCTGACTAAGATTACAAAATGTGACTGTGAATTCCCCGTAAGTACAATCAATGGAAACTTAAGGCAAAAATTGAAAAGTTCCTGAGTTTTTACATAACGTTCACCTACATGTTGGACTGCTAACTGCAAGTTCAGCAGTTTGAATTCATCAGCATCTCCTTGGGAGAAAGATAAGACTTTCTGCCCTTGTATAGATTTACATCTTGGGAAATCCTATAAAGGGTCACTATGAATCATATTTGACTTAATGACAGTACGTTTGTTTATTTTTTGGTTTTGGTGGGTTTCAAAGAAAACTTTGAGACTTGCATTAACTTTTAAAATACAATTCTATTAATTGATGTTGTCAGGTGCCTTTGAGTCAGTTCTGTCTCACAACTTCACTACACACAACAGAACGAAACGCTGCCTGATCCTGTACCACCTTCACAATCGTTGATATGATTGAGCCCATTCCATTGTTGCTGCCACTGTTTAAATCTATCTTGTTGGGGGTCTTCCTCTTTTTCATTGACCCTCCACTTTTCCAAGTATGATGTTCTTCTCCAGGGACTGTTCACTCTTGATAATATGTCCAAAGTATAAGAGACACAGTCTCATCATCCCTGTTTCTAAGGAGCATTGTGGTTGTACTTTTTCCAAGATAGATTTGTTTTTTCTTCTGGAAATCTGTGGTTCTTTCAATACTCTTCACCATCACCATAATTCAAATGCATTGATTCTTTTATACATTGTCCAATTTTTACATGCATTTGAGGTGATTGAAAGTTACACAGCCTGAGTCACATGAACCTTAGTCCTCAAAGCTGACGTCTTTACTCTTAAACACTTTACAGAGGTTTTGTGCAGCATATTTTCCAAATGCAGTATGCCGTCTGATTTTTTGAATGTTGCTTCCATGAGCATTGATTGTGGATACATGCAAATAGAAGTCTTTGACAGTTCCAATCCCTTCATCATTTATCGGTTTGTAATTTATTGGGTCACTTGTGAGCATTGTTTTCTTTACATTGAGGGTGTAATCTATATTGAAAGCTGTTATCTTTAATCTTCATCAGTAAGTATTCCAAGTCCTCTTCCTTTTCAGCAAGCAGGTTGTGCCAACCTTATATAGCATATTGTTAATAACATTTCCTCCAATTCTGATGTCATGTTCTTTTTCATATCAAATGATTTGCTAAGCATACAGATTGAACAAGTATGCTGACTGGATGCAACACTGACACATACCTTTCCTGATTTTAAGACTTTCAGTATTACCTTGTTCTGTTCTAAAGACTGCCACTTAGTCTATGTACAGACTCCTCATGAACACAATCAAGTATTCTGAAATATCCATTCTTTGCAACGTTATCCATAACTTGTTATGATCCATATAGTTGAATGCTTTTGTATCATCAATAAAGCACAAGCAGACATCTTTCTGGTATTCTCTCCTTTCAGTCAATGGCAACTCCCTCTTGATGGACTGCTGCAATAATTTTTAAAACTATATTCAGCAAAATTTTTCTTTCATGTGGTATTAATGGTATTGTTAAATGATTTCTGCATTCTGTGGGGTCACCTTTCTTTGGAATAGGCACAAATATGGATCTCTTCCAAATGGTTGGCCAGGTAGCTGTCTTCCAAATTGCTTGACATAGATTGGTGAACACCTCCAGTGATGCATTAGCTTACTGAAAGATTTCAATTCTGTCGATTCCCGGGCTCTTGTTTCTCACCTATGCTTTCAGGGCTGCTTGAACTTTCTCCTTCAGTACCATCAGTTCTTGATCATATGGTAGCTCTTGAAATGATTGAACATCACCCAATTATTTTTGGCATAGTGATTCTGCATATTCCTTCAATTTTCTTGTGATATTTCTAACATTATTCAATAATTTGCCCATAGAATCTTCAATATTTCAAGTTGATGCTTGAATGTTTTCTTCAGATCTTTCAGCTTGAAAAATGTTGAGGATGTTATTCCACTTTGGTTTTCTAACTCCTGGTCTTTGCATATTTCATTACAATATTTGACTTTGTCTTCTCAAGCTGCCCTTTGAAATTTTCTGTTTAAGTCTTTCACTTCATTCTTTCTTTCAGTAGCTTTAGCTTCTCTGTACTCAAGAGCAGAGTCCTTGTGTGGAGTTGTAGGATAAGCACTGGACTGCAAGTTCAGTTTGAACCACATGGCTCAGACTAACAGCCACTTGTTTGAAATCCTATACAGGGTTTATATGAGTTGGAACCAACTTGATGGCACTTAGCAACAGCAATGGCCAAGAGTAAGTTTCAGAGTCTATTCTAACATTCTCTTTGATGGTTTCTCTTTCCTGTCTCTAATGATCGTTTGCTTTCTTCATGTATGATATTGTTGATGTCATCCCATAACTTCTCTACATGTCTTTGGTCATTAGTGTTCAATATGTCAAATTTATTCTTAGGGTGATTTCTAAATTTAGGTGGGATATCCTCCAAGTTGTATTTTGGCTCTTGTGGGCTTGTTTTAAATTTCTTCAGTCTGAACTTACATAGGATCAGTTGAAGACCTGTTCCACAGTTTGTACATGGCCTTGTTTTGGCTGATGGTATTGAACTTCTCCACTGTCTCTTTCTACGTATGTATTTACTTTGATTCATGTGTATTCTCTCTGGTGAGGTTGAAGTTTTAAGTTGTTGAATAAAAGGTATTTGCGATGAGTAAGTCATTAGTCTTACATAGTTCTTTAATGCAATCTCCAGTATTATTTCTGATGTTGTTGTTGTTGTTAAATGCTGTTGAGTTGGTTCTGACTCATAACAACCCTGTACAAGATTTCCTAGGAGTGGCTGGTGAGTTTGAACTACTGACCACAGTGCCCCACTGTGGACTCCATTATTTCTGATACCAAAGCCATATTTTCCAACAACTGACCTTACGTCTTTGTTTCCAACCTTTGCATTCCAGTCACCCATAATTATCAATGCATCTTGATTGCATATTTGATCAATTTCAAACAGAAAAAGTTGGTAGAACTCTTCAGTTTCACCATCATTGGCTTTAGTGGTTGTTTCACAAATTTGAATAATAATGGTATTAGCGTGTCTTACTTGTGGATGTATGGATATTATTTTATTACACACAGCATTGTACTTCATGATAGATCTTGAAATGTTCTTTTTGCTGATGAATGGGATGCCATTCCTCTTCAATTTGTTGCTTCCATTATAGTAAACCATATGATTATTGGATTCAAAATGGCTAGTACTAGTCCATTTTAGCTCATTGCATTTTTTATTTTATGTGTCTCATTGCATTTTTGATGACTTTCCATTTGGTGGTTACTGTCATCAGCTGTTCCTCTGAAACTCTAAACAGGTATCCTATGAGTTATAACCGACTCAACGGTACTTAACAACAACACCATGCTTCATAGGTTCTGTTTTTTAGCAGATGTCTGAAACTACTACTTCTCATTTTGAACTGTGTCACCTCAACACAAATTGAAGGAAAATAAAAGTCCCAAATGACCTCTATTGACATAATTAAGGTAAATTCTATTTTGATGAGGCAGCTATTCCCCAGTCATATTTTGAGTGCCTTCCAACCTGAGGGACTCATCTTCCTGAACTATATCAGACAATGTTCCACTGCTCTTCATAAGGGTTTCAGTGGCTAACCATTCTGAAGTGGTCCACCTCGTCTTCTTTCCTGTCTTAGTCTGGAAGCTCCACTGAAACCTGTCTGCTATGGGTGACCCTGCTGGTATTTAAAATACTGGTGGCACAACTTCTAGCATCATAACAACACACAAGTCACCACAGTACAACAAACTGACTGAATGATAATTAGTCCTTAGTTTCTGGAAGACTCAGGATAATCACTGTAATAGTAAATCAATCATTTTCAAGTCATTGTATGTGTAAGTAATACTGTTTCTGTCTTTTAAAGTCATTGCATTTTGCTGAAAGTTTTTCTTTCTAGCAGAGAATCACTAAGGCTCTTGAATACCTGGAAGAGTTGCAACTTTCAAATTTACTGTTGCCTGCTACATGATCCAATTGATGGACTATTGTTTTAATATTTTAACTTTGATTAGTTAATGCTAACAGAATGTTTATTATTTATATAGAAGGGAAAAGAGAGCTGAGTAAATCTTTAATTATTAGAACAATGTATTCATTAATTCTCAGAAATGGTCAAATCTGAGAAAAACAGACATTCATTCCAGTAAGTGTAATATACTCACAGAGCCAAGGCAAACCTGTTTCCTACTTAAAGTGAAGTCCCCATGGCATCATATGCAGTATCTTTCTGAATGCTTTTTTAATGGTAAACTGTGCCTTTGGATCATGTATCTCTGTCTCCTTCCTTGAAAAATAAGCAGAAATGAAAGAAGAAATAAAGGAAAAATCGAAGGGAAATAAATTATTGTACTTTTCTCCTTTGAGGTTCTACCATTATTTTACTTAAAATGATATATAAAGTAACTTTCCATATAAGGTTAATATCATATATAGTTGAATTCCATCCTTAAAAAAAAAAAAAAAGTGACCTTTTTTTCCCCCTGAAGTAATTGGTTACATTCCTTAATTTTCCTTCTCTATTAGATTTTTGTCCTAAGTCAAAATGAGTCCTGGTGTTGCACTTTAGGATACCCACTAACTTGGTGGTTCAAACCCACTAGCTGCTCCTCAGAAAGTCTATATAGGGTCACTATTAGTCAGAACCGACTTTACAGCACTTAACAACAATAGAAATTATATTTTTTGCGTCATGAAAATTGCTTTATATGTTCTATCCTTGCTCTGATTTAGTTATTTATGGGTCTAATTCAGCTCTATAAATAAAATCTGTCTAAAATCGCCTGAAAAAATAAAATACCCATCTTTAATCAGAAAGTTCTGTGGTTCCTCAGAAGTACTGCAAAATAGCTTTAGACAACTTTATACTAAAACCCGATACACATTATTTTCAGACCTTGAATTTAATTTCCATACATTTTGAAAGATGTTATTTATAATCATCCTCAACCACTATCAATAACTCTGACATTGAAAAAGTCATATCTGTTTGAGCTTTAGCGAGACCTGATGAATGATTTGGTGTCCATTGACTATTACAGGAGAGAGAATTAGTAAAAATGTAATAAATGCAGAAATTTTCATGGGGTTTAAAAACCACTTTATTCTTATTTCTATTTCTTTAGGTATCTTCTCAGTACTCAGCTTGGCCTCTGAGTGCACAACTCTAGCTGCTGAACTTCCCAAAGTATCCTATGTGAAAGCTCTTGATGTGTGGCTCATTGCATGTCTTCTCTTTGGGTTTGCTTCGCTGGTTGAGTATGCTGTAGTACAGGTGATGTTGAACAACCCCAAGAGAGTTGAAGCTGAAAAAGCCAGAATTGCTAAGGCTGAGCAAGCAGATGGAAAAGGTGGAAATGTGGCTAAAAAGACTGTGAATGGCACGGGGACTCCTGTTCATATTAGCACTTTGCAGGTAAGAATGGAAATATTATCTGAATAATTGCCTTCACTCTCTGCACTGTCACAGAGAGACATGCTCCATGAGTGTAAGACTTTGATAGAACTGGTTTATCTGCTTATATCCCTGTGCCTTACTACACTGTCACTGATGTTCTTTCATTGAGGAAAAGGAACTGAGCACAGCATATTTTTGGGCAAGGAATAGAAACGAACATTGGACTGAAAGACTGGTTTGAACTGGAAAGTTGGCAGTTCAAATTCACCAGTTGATCCTCGGAAACACTATACAGGATTGCTATGAGTTGGAACCAACTCAAGAGCACTAAACAACAACAATGTAACTCAGTTATGATGGTCAGCATTGACTATGGAGATCTTGTTATAGCTGTATACCTCCCTAGTCTTTCTTATCTAAAAAGCCTTAGTGAAAGACTAGACAACTGCTAGGAAAACACTGACTTCCTGCTAGCACTGAAAATGCCATGGAGCCTGTGCTCTTAATTAAATCACCCACGTGTTCACCACTGTTGAGTGCTGTGCATTAATGAAATCACATGTTAGGTGGGCTCCTTAAGCTAGGGATCTTTTCATCCTGAAGGTGTGTGGCTGGAGGGTTTAATTGAATAGGGTTTGATCCCTGATTCTTGATCATGGGTATAAGAATACTAGACAATACCTTTAGACTCAGTTAATGATGAGTCCTAGATCCATAGACTGCTTCATGGAATCAAGTTAACTCTCCATTTACTCCAAGACTGCCCCTTTTGTTTGGAAAAACAGAAATTCATATTTGTTGATTGTATCCATGGTATGTACAAGGTCCATCCTGTTCTTATAACCATAAAAATATTGCCTGCTCTGCATATATCCCTTTCCTCTCCTCTTGTTTGTTGACCACCACCATTCCCTTACCTAGAATGTTATATTAAGTCTACAACAATGTATTTTTGGGTACAAAAACCAATGAACCCTTCTTGTATGATGACACTTCAGCCTTCATTTTTCTGTTCTGTCATTAAACTCATTTTCTGTGCCTGTTCAGTGACTCTTTACAAATCCTTAGCTGTTAACTTGTGAAAGAGTTCTTTATGCCTTACACTTCTCTTGTACTGTAAGAGATGTCATGAAGAATAAATATATAATTTTCATCAATGCATAGCAATTATAACCTTAAAGAAGTCAGGTATGAAACTTCTATATGTTAATTAATAGTATTTCACTCCAGATTAATTAGTTCCTTGGACTTTCAGTGTTCATAAAACTAGACTGCTTTTCATGCTCTTATCAAAAACCAAGCAAGGTGAGCAGCAAATTTTCAGACACTTTTCAGACAGTTTCAATAATTTTTGTCATGTATAATTCTACTGTCTTCTAGTAAATGAAAACATTTATAATTTTCTTAAAAGTTCCAGAGTTTGTTATCTATCTGGGTGACACCTTAAAGTGTTTCCCTAAACTGGCAGTCTATGAGACTCTGGTGGAAGATGAGGCTTTCTATCACCGAAAAAATGTGTAGCTTCAGAAACCCTTTACAGGGTGTCTATGAGTCAGAACTGACTTGACAGTACTTAACAACAACAACAACAACAACAACAACATAAGCCTCTGAGCTCAACTTTTTTGGGTACAAAGCAGTAGCAACAAAGAAATGGTATTCCTAACCCTGGTGTATAAATTCCTGGGTTATCTGCTTTTTAGCCAAAGTATTTACACTCTTCCTGGTAAGGTGTAGCAGTTTTTGAGTAGTTTACCTCCAGGATGATAATGGGAATCTGGTGATACCTGAGGCTTTCATAATATTACTATTAATTTAAGGAGCTCTGGTAGCATAGTGGTTACGAATCAGGGTGCGAACCTTAATGCCAGCAGTTCGAAACTACCAGCTGTTCTGTGGGAGAAAGATGAGGCTTTCTGCTCCCGTAAAGATTTACAGCCTCGGAAACCCTGTACAGGGTCGCTATGGGTCGGAACCGACTCGAAGGCACTTAACAACAACAACATATATATATATATATTTTTTTTTTTTTGCCTGTTGTAGTAAGAAGTTTCAGTGTGTTCAGAAGTTTAATTTATCCTTTTGGGGATTTGCTAAGTTTGTTGAAAAATGTAGGTTTAAGGTCTATTACTAAATTTGAAAAGGTTGTAGTTAGTATCTCTCTTTTGAGCACTTTTTTTTTTTCCTTTTGTTCCCTCTCCTCTTTTACTAGGACTCTGATGATATAAATGTTAGACCTTTTGTTATAACCTTACAGGTCCATGAGGCTCTGTTGAATTTTTCCAATGTATTTTTAACTCCATTGTTCAGATTAGGTCATTTCTATTGTTATATTTTCTAGTTCACTGATTTTTTCCTTTGTGATGTGAATTTTCATATGGAGCCCAAGCTTGAGATATTTGTTACTATATATTTCAGTTTCAAAGTTTGCTTCAGGTTTTTCTTTATATCTTTATTTCTTTGCTGAGACTTTGCATTTTCTTGGTCAGATTCTCACTAATAACTCCTTGGTTTTTATTGTGCATGCTTTAAAATCTTTGTCACGTGATTCACATATCTCTGTTATTGTGGCAGCCATAACAAAAATACCATGAATAGTGATTTTTCTTAAAAAACATTCAGTTGGAAATCTCAGATTCTTTGTATGATGAGCAATGTTTGTCTGAAACCTGAATATTTTCTTATTATGTTTTGACACTAATTCTTCTATTTTAGCTTCCTGTTTTATTGTGATCAGGTTGAGGTAGAAATTCAAATTCCTCATTACAGATGGGTGAGATTAGAAGTTCTCAGTTCCCTGTGCTATCACCAATGGCACCACCTCACTACTATTGGTTAGAGTGCAAGTGCTGACTACCTAATAAACCCCCTTTGAAGCCATCCCAGTGTGGAGGAGTAGTGACATCATACTGCTGTGTGATGAGGGTGGAAGCTCCTTCTTCACTGATTATATCCATTGGGGAGGGCCTTGTTAAGGGACAGTAGTGTTGAAAGTCTCAACTCTCTATCTGTGCTTCTCTGATACCATTTCAGCTGGGACTTGGGCACCTTTTGAAGTTGTAGATCTAAGCTCCCTACTTGCCCTTTGCTAACATGCATAGAGATGAGGGTCTTAGTTATTTTTACAGTGTTTGTAAGGATTAGAAAATTATTTTCTTAAAATCTCCTGTTTTTTAGGTTAACCCCCTTTTTTTGGTCTATTGGCTAGAAATTAGGCTTTTCTTGGGACATGTTTGAGCTACACACCTAGTCAATGTTCCCAGCTGCTAACTGCTTCAGCAACAAATCTGAGTTATATGAGGCCAAAGAAAAGTTAAGGAATACTTATTGTGTTATTTTCTAGGGCTCAGTGTCCCAGTTTAGCTCCTTCTCTCCATATTATAGACTTTTTTATGTTTGTTTTAATAAATAATATCTATGGTTTTCAGTTTTACTCAATGGGAAGAATAGCAAAGGGTATGTTTACTTAATCTTCCTAGAAAGAAGGTTTTCAAAGCACTAGATATCCTCATTGAAACTGTGCCCTGCCTACTACACTCTAATGGTCAAATGGAGCATATCAACTAGCTACACTTAAAGCTTCTACTACCTAATAGATTCCTAGTATGTCACTGTGGGTTAATGTGCTAGACTGCAAAGTCAGTTTGAACTATAAGATCGGTGGTTCAAACTCACCAGGCACTCCTTGGAAACACTATACAGGGTCACTATGGATTGGAACTGATTCAACACACTTAACAACAACAACTATGTAATGTTGCAAGTGATCTTTTTATCAGATCACTTCAAATCCACTGCATTTATGCATTAGAACATACACTTTCAGAGAAATTGTGCCAACTTTTCTGTTGTTTTTCTTTAGTCTCTATTAACCTGAAAATTATAGAAGTCAAATAGCACCTACAAGAACGAAGAGCTGTGTAAGGGCATGCTTAAAAGCAACAGCAAACTGATATTTGAAGTGTACTATCTCTTTGTGAAACACTCTGGCCTTTCTTCTGAAATATATACTTACATCAGACATTGTTGATATCCTTACACTATGTGAAGATGTGCACTTTCTGAGTTTTTGACTCTAAGTTTCCATCACTTTATATTGTTCCTTTTCCTCTGCTGTAGTACTATAATACAGCTATTAAAAAAAAAAATCTACAAATAGTTGGTGTGAAAGAACAGAACTTTATTTTCTCACCATTCTGGAAGCTAAAAAACAATTTAGGATGTTGGCACTTGGGGAAGATCCTTCTTAGTTTCTTTGAGTTTCTGTTGCTGGCAGCAATCCTTGATGGTCCTGGGATTGTAAATGAATCTACCTCCATCTTCACCTGGCATCTTGCCCCTGTATGTGAATACCTTTTTTGTCTGTTTTTCCTTTTTATAAGACAGCACTCAGAAAAGATTATGTTTATGATTCAGTCTACTCTGACATGACCTCACTAAGATAATATACGAGGAAATTATGTTTCCAAGTATTATCACATTCACAGGTACAGGGGTTAGGACTTCAACATTCCTTTTGGGGGAGCTTTTTAAAATCCATAAGAAACACTTCCTCAATTTTCCAGACCTCTTACTCCCCAACCCTCCAATATAAACCCAGTGATGTAGAGAAATAAAACAAGAATGTTCCAAAGAGCAGTTGCTTGATTTTTAGTGGTACTATAATCAACTCCATCCTGTACTGAGTTATGGGATTTGGTAACTTCGGAACTTATCTAACAGCAGAAAACATCCATGCTAACATTATCTTAAATTCTTAGCATATTCCACAAAGTAGAGTAATGATGAAAAAGACTCATTAGAATTAACTTACCAGAACATCATAAAACATATTAAGTTTATTTATGAGCATGGATATAAAGTATAAATAGATTTCAGGAAATATTAGACTCAATTATGATACTTTAGTAAATTAAGTTTTCAAACATTAAAATAATTTCACAATGAAGAAAAGGTCAACACATTGTAGATTTCAGTTCACTAATCGATAAGCTATGGACAACATCGCAAAGTATGAGTATTCCAGAACACTTAATTGTGCTCATGAGGAATCTGTACCTGGACCAAGAGGCAGTTGTTCAAACATAACATGGAAACACTGACTGATTTCAAATTAAGAAAGGTGTGCGACAGGGTTGTATTCTTTCACCATACATATTCAACCTGTACACTGAGCAAATAATCTGAGCAGCTGGGTTATATGAAGAAAAACGTGGCATCAGGATTGGAGGAAGACTCATTAACAACCTGCAATATGCAAATGATACAACCTTGCTTGCTGAAAGTGAAGAGGACTGAAAATATTTACTGATGAAAATCAAAGAGCACAGCCTTCGGTATGGATTACATCTCAATGTAAAGAAAACAAAAATCCTCACCACTGGACAAATAAACAACATTCTTATCAACAGAGAAAAGATTGAAGTTGTCAAAGACTTCATTCTTCTTGGATCAACTATCAACACTCATGGAAGCAGCAGTCAAGAAATCAAACGACATATTGCATTAGGCAAATCTGCTGCATGAGATCCTTTTTAATGTGTTGAAGACCAAAGATGTTAGCTTGAAGACTGAGGTGTGTCTGACCCAAGCCATGGTATTTTCAATAACCTCATATGCATGTGAAAGCTCAACAGTGATTGAGGAAGACTGTATTAGAATTGATGCTTTTGAGTTATGGTGTTGGAGGAGAATATTGAAAGTGCCATGGGCTGCCAAAAGAACTGATAGATCTGTGTTGGAAGAAGTACAGCCAGAGTGCTTCTTGGAGGCCAAGATGGCCGAACCTCATCTCTCATACTTCGGACATATTGTCAGGAGGGACCAGTCTCTGGAGAAGGACATCATATTTGGTAAGGTGGAGGGTCAGAGAAAGAGAGGAAACCCCCAATGAGACGGATTGGCCAAGCAGCAGCATCAATGAGCTCAAGCGTGGCAACGATAGTGAGGTTGGCCCAGGATCAGGCAGTGTTTCGTTCTGCTGTGCATAAGGTCGCTATGAATCGGTACCAACTTGATGGCACTTTAACAACAACAGTGGAGTGCTGGTGTGGCACTGTAGGATAAGCACTGGACCTTAAGGTCACTTTGAACCACAAGACTAGTGGTTCAGAGCTATCAACTGCTCCTCAGAAACTCTATACGGGGTCACTATGAGTCAGAACTGACTTGATGGCACTTAACGGCAATAGCACTAGAAATAATTATAGCTGTGTCTGAAACCGCAATGAGATTTTGTTATGGCAGTCACAAAATAAAGCTAAAGAGTTTAAAAGTCGGCAAAAATTTAATTTCCAGAAATACATGTGAATTACTATTATTCTTCCTTATATAAAAAATGCAGTTTCCAAAATAAATACTGTGCCCTTGTAATACTTGCATTCTGATACAGACTGCTAAATAAAAATATTAGTCCAAAAGTCACTTTAATGTACACATCAAAATAAGCATCAAGTATGTAAACTTGATACATCTATAAGATTATTTCATATTGACATGTGAGACAAAATACGAAAATGTAAAATGTAAAAAAAAATAATATATTACACAAGTATGTTTCAAAATATTTGTGGAAAAATTGAGTTAAAAGATAATGGAATATTTTCCCTAACTTTTTGAAGATCCTCTACATATTTTTAAATTTTTGTAGTTTTACTATGAAAAATAAGGTCAGAATTTTTGTTTTCAAAATGATTTCTTCTAATGTAATCTGCTTATTGTTTTTTTTTTTGTTGTTGTTGTTGTTTTGAAGCTTTTGATTGTGAATTGAGTGAAGGTTTAAGAACAGATCATCAGTTTTATATTCAGAAAATCATGCACTTTTTTCATCTTAATGATTGCAATCCCCTCCATGTAAAAACACTTATCCCAATTCATTCCTGTGGTTCTCATTTCCATTCCACCTTGCTTCCAAACCTTCTGAACTTTGTCTTTAAGTAAATGTTACTCTTATGATATTGACTGACTGACCATTCCATGTCTAGCATACCTTACTAGTGTTGTTGTACACCATATATATCTATCTACCACTTGGCTGAAAGTTCTCTAGTCTCAGTTTCCTCCAGTCTTCTTCAGTTTCCTCAGTTGGCCAAGGGCTCTAGTCTCTTCTTCCAGTCTTCTTCAGACCTGAAACCTGATTGTTAATAATTTTGAGTTTTGTCCCACCTTTTCTGTAACTCTATCTGAGACCTTCTGATGTGATTGTATTCAGAGAAGTTGGTAGTGGTAGGGGGCATCATCAAGTTCTTCTGGTCTCAAAATCATGAAGACTGATTTTCTCATGTTGTATTAGCCCATTGGACTCATTGACTCCAAGGACCTTCACTCTTCTTTCTTCTGTACATACAGAGACCAACAGTTGCACCTTAGGCTGATACTCATGACTTTTTAAGATCCCTAGTCATGTAAACTTCTTTTTATTGATTAAATTTTTGCAGATGTTATGCAAATTTTTAGATAACATAATAGTAGTAATTACTGTAAGAATAATGAAATATAGCTTTTGCTAAATATTTGAAATTGATATTTTAATAATAGGGATGGCATGATAACAAAAAATTTCCATGAAATTCAATTGTAATTTAATATAGTTTTTGAATGAGATTTTCATATTTAAGACCTGCATATAAAAATATATCAACATTTCATTATTTTTTATTTTCTGTTTCCTTACTTGGTGATAATTATTCATTTAGTCTAATATTTTGATCACTAATATGCTTCCTTTTTTAAGAAAATTCAGCAAAATGGTTGAGGACCCATTATAGTTGATATTATCGTCGTGATGTGGTGCTATGAGTTAATGTGCTGGACTGAAAGTCAGTTTGAATTGCAAGGTTAGTGGTCTAAGCAAATCAGTTACTGCTCGGAAACCCTATACAGTGTCATTATGGGCCAGAACCTACTTGATGGCACTTAACAACAACAATAGACATACAACATGTAATATGCACCATCTACAAAAGTATTGTGAATAAAACACAAAGATAGTAGTACCCATGCACAAAGAGTTGAATTAATTTTTTTAAAAAGCTCTGTTTAAGTATGAATGTGATAATAGTACAGTAGTACAGTAATAGTATGTTGTGCAAAATAAAATCATCTGCAAGATATATGCAGATTATTCCCTTTTGAACAAGTTTTTATCCTCTGTGGCAGATTTATTATTGCTGTGAATTCATGCTTTATAATTCTGGTCAAGAAAAATTGCATGAGATTATTAGTTTCTAGTTATGTTGGACAAAAACTGAAAGGGACTACAAAGAATCTTAGGAGCTAAAGTTTGAATCATTCAGAAACTTTTATCTGCATCATTTTTATTTTTGACAGTTTCATTATCATACTCTCATTTTTGTTGCCAGTAATTTTCAAAAGTGACAAAAGATTTTTTTTGATGAGAGTAAATGAGACTCATCATAATAGGAAAAATTGAAAAAATTTAAATTGGGGTTTAATATAGTCAAGATCACTTTTATGAATGTGTGTTAAACAGGGTTTTTGGAAACACTATTTATGAGCCATTTCCTTAATCTCTCTTCATGTAATGAATTATAATTATATTGTAAACTCTATTGTATCCTTTCCTGTACATATTTGAGATGACATTTAGGTATAGAGAATATGAACTGAAAAATATAGTTAAGTTTAAGTTACACTTTTGATGAATAGGACAAGAGGAGACTTGTTATTGTTGTTAAGCACTATTGAGGCAGTTCCAACTCATTGTAACCCTATATAGGGTTTCTGTGGAGCGACTGGTGAGTTAGAACCACCAATCTTGAGATTCAAACTAACTTTGTGGTTCAGTGCTTATGTTACCCGTAGTTTGTCATAATCTGCACAGTTGAAAGCATTTGCATAGTCAATAAAGCACAAGTAAATATATTTCTGGTATTCTGTGCTTTCAGCCAATATCCATGTAACATCAGCAATGATACCCATAGTTCCACGTACTCTTCTGAATCCAGCTTGAATTTCTGGCAGTTCTCTGTAGATGTGCTGTTGCAACTGGTTTTGAATTATCTTCAGAAATATTGTATTTGTATGTGACATTAATTATATTGTTTGGTGATTTCCATATTGCATTGGGTCACCTCTCTTTAGAATGGACATAAATAAGGATCTCTTCCAGGTAGCTTTCTTCCAAATTTCTTAGCATAGATAAGTGAGAACATTCAGGATTGCACCAGTTTGCTGAAAGATTTTAATTTGTATTCCATCAATCCCTGGAGACTTGTTTTTCACAAATGACTTCATTGCAGCTTGGACTTTTTCCATCAGTACTATTGGTTCTTGATCATATGTTACTTCTTGAAATGGTTAAACATCGGCCATTTCCTTTTGGTACAGTGACTCTGTATTACATTTTCTTATGAAGTTTTCTGTATCAGTCAATATTTTGCCCATGTTGTTGTTAAGTGCTATCAAATAGGTTCCAACTCATAGCCACCCTGGATAGGGTTTTCAAGTAGCAACTACTGAGTCTGAGCCTCTAAACGTGTGGTTAGCAGTCCAGTGCTTATCTTATAACACCATACCAGGACTCCATTTTGCCCATAGAATTCTTCAGTATTGCATGTTAAGAGTTGAATGTTTCTTCTGTTTTTTTAGGTTGATAAATATGGATCATGGTCTTCCAATTTGGTTTTCTAACTCTAGGTCTTTGAACATTTCATTTTAATAATTTACTTTGACTTCTCCAACTGTCTTTTAAAAGTTTCTGTTCAAGTGTTTACTGCCTCACTCCTTCTGTTCATTTTAGCTTCTCTACACTCAAGAGCAAGGTTCAGAGTCTCTTCTGATATCCATGTGGGTCTTTTCTTTCTTATTAGTGACCATTTGCTTTCTTCCTACATGGTATTCTTAATGTCAGTATACAATTAAGCTAAAAACTACAGTATCCATTGTATACTGCATATAAAGGAATAGTCCCCTTTTTCAGTAAAAAAGTAGCAACTGTAAATAGTGAAGATTTCAAATGTGAATCATAGAATTCAGGATTAAGAACAATGAGAAAATTAAACAGTGGCGTCAAGAACTCAAACTTCTGTGGCCTTTTGTAATCAGTGCTGTCTTAAATATTGGTTTTAATCCAAACCTCCAATTTTTCTAAAAACATTACTACTTTCTAGAGAGAATTCTTAGTGAAATAGCTACTTTGTATATTGTAGTGAATCTATTAAAATTCAACAATTCTGAGTTTAGTAATTGAATAGCCTTCATAGAACATTGTCTATCTGATAAATAAACATGTCTTTGGATTTTAAAAATATGGTTGGATAATTCAATGTTAGCCAAGATATTAAGAACTTCTAGTAAATATTTGCTACTTGATAATTGTGATAATATTTTAGTTCTTATTTCTTAATGTGGTTTAGTGGCATAGTTTTATTTTGATTGATGGGATGAATTCCTTAGTAATTTATAAACCACACTATTTGGAAATACAGTCCATAATAAAGTCAAAGTTTAGAAGTATCAGGAGATTTTTGTAATTTATATATTGTAATAATTCAGTCTGTAGCATGGATAAATCTTTGAGGAAGGATGACGTTTTTATAATATGGACTATTAACTAAAATTCATACAAGCCTATGACCATCTAATATAAATAGGATTAACAGTCTACAAAGATGGTGTTCTACATCCTACTTTGGTGAGTATTGACTGGGGTCTTAAAAACTTATGAGTGGCCAGCCATCTAAGGTGCAAGTATTGGTCTCTCCCTATGTGGAATAATGCTTGGAAACAATTAGTCTAGTGGACTTTGCTCAGTTCACAATAAACAGTTATATAT
>NW_006408630.1:5849628-5853023 GCF_000296735.1 Chrysochloris asiatica
AAATAAAGAAGAGTGATAAGAATTGAAAAGGTTTGGAATCAATCAGTCCAATGGACTAATGGAACTTGTGAACATCAGTCTCCATGACTGAGACCAGAAGAAGTAGATGGTGCCCATCTACCACTACCATCTGCTCTGAAAGGGATCACATTAGAGAGTCCCAAATACAGTGGAAGAAAATGTGGGAAACACTAAAAATTATTTAATACAAAGAAAAACAAAAACAGACCAGCTTTACTGGTCAGAAATAGGTACTTGAAGCTATGGACTATGGACCCTATCCACACTTTAGTGCTGGAAAGGAACTCATCTTTGTAACCTAATATTCAGCCAGCAGTAACTAGGCTTATACGGGGAACAACAACACTAGAAAGGTATGTTCACCATGGAATGAAAAATCATTTAAAAACAAAGGACTACATTTTCTTAAAAACAATGTTGAGAAGGTATAGAAAGGGATGTGGAAAGTAAATAGAAACCACAGGAAGGAAGCAGGATAACTGTTGTTGCATGAAGGGATTGTATTCATTGAGATGAAACAAAGTGTATGCTATGTTGAATGTAAAGCTTATGATCTTGTCTGTAAACTTTCACTCAATTCACAAGACAAAATTAAAGAAAAAAAAAATTTTGTTCCAATTCACAAACCTTGTTATATGAGCAACCTTCAGGTAATCTGATGGTTTATTTAGTTGATTATTATCTCTGTTAGTTCTTTGTGGATTAACAAATACTCTCTTGCAGAAGCTAGCACTTAAACAATACCATTTTAAAGAGATATGCTTCATAAATACAAACATTCTAAATACACACTGTCTTTATATTTTTAGGTTGGTGAGACTAGATGCAAAAAAGTTTGCACATCTAAGTCTGATCTGAGATCAAATGACTTCAGCATTGTTGGAAGCTTACCAAGAGATTTTGAATTATCCAATTATGACTGCTATGGAAAGCCCATTGAAGTCAACAATGGACTTGGGAAATCTCAGGCAAAGAACAACAAGAAGCCACCTCCTGCCAAACCTGTTATTCCAACAGCAGCAAAGCGAATTGATCTTTATGCAAGAGCATTATTTCCTTTCTGCTTCTTGTTCTTTAATGTTATATATTGGTCTGTATATTTATGATAAAACTTTTCAATTTGTATAAAGTCATATTCCATTTCATTGTGACCAACTTGATTCTAAATGCTGGTCTGTGAAGTTTTTTGCATTTTCATAGCACTATATTGCATTTTGGATGCCATTTGATTGTGATAAAGTTATGGCATCATAATTCTGAATGGCAGCATGACCCTGTGATGTCAGTGTTTGAATAATGATGTATATATGTATAGCATACATATTGCTTTAGGCATAAATGCAAGATAAGCATACTACAAAAAATAAATCCAATTATCTTTAGTTAGTGTAAGCTATAAATACTTAAAATAGCTTAGATAATGACATGCATGATGAGTCTTGCTATGGTCACCAATCTAGTGTATCTAGTATTTTAAATTTCCTTCCTTACAACTTTTCAGAAAAGCCATTTTATTCTTGTATGACTTAGATGGTATTATTACAGATTAAGCAAAGTTATATAGCATATTATATTTCATACCCTATTATATATTGTTTCATTTTTAAGTAGAAAAATATCAGTTGTAATTATGTTGGCTCTGTGGATAAAGTTCAGAAAATTACTATTTTGTAAAATTAGTTCATTTTGAAGTATTCCATGCTTTCAAAATGTCTGATAATAAGAACATAAAATGTTTGAAACAAAGGGAAATTCTAGATTTATATAAATGCATACTGGATCCTGGCTTCTTATAAAATAAAAATTAATAAGGAATAGCTGCAGTGATGGAATATTTAGATGAAGGAAATTATTTTTAATCTACCATAAAACAAATAAATTTTTATGGATTTCATTTTCTTGATACAGAATACACAAAAGCATAGTGCCTTAAAAAGAGTCATAAATAATTTAATTTGAAATATAGTATGAGATGTGTGCTTTCACATCATTATTAAGACACCCAGAAGAAAATGCCCTATTACTAAAAATAACGACTTAAAAAAAAAATGTCCATAGTCATTGAAGGATTTTGACTTATCTATTTTAGTAAACTGTGTACATATTGTAAGTAAAATTTAAACTTTCTTTCTGAATGATCTTATTTTCTTCCTCTTATTCATTTAAATATTTTAGGATTTGTTATAAAACATTTAATGAACAAGTAAATAATAACTTTCTGTTCTTCTTGCCTAGGAAGAAACAAAGGAATAGTGTTAGACCTCATTTCTACTTGTATTTTCTTTCTTGCTTAAATTCTTGACAACTGAGATTTATTTACTTTGATCTTGTTCCAATCTGAAAATAAGCACTTTTTAGTCTATGAGACTCTGACTTGCTAATAGATATCACAGTCAATGAACCTTTTTTATTTTTGCCATAGCTGAAATGAGAGCTATCTGTAAATCACATATTATAAACAAAAAAAGCTAATAATAAGCATATTTATGTTATTTAGAATGTTTTGTTGCAGGTGGAAATTTGTATGGCCAACTCAATAATAAAATGTGTTTAAAAATCTGGTTTCTGCTAATTGCCAAAAAATGATTTAATTTATTAAAGGCTTTTCTTTAATTTAGAAAAATATTTTTAAGGATTCTTATTGTATTCATTAAATTTTCTAAATGGGATATAATCTAATCCTCTGTAGTCCTTCAGCACCCTCTAGTTGCTAAAACTAATAATTGTGAGGATAGCGCAGGATGGGGTAGTGTTTCATTCTGCTGTGTATAGGGTTGCACCTAACAACAAGATCAATAGTTACAGAAATATAGTCATATAAATAGTTTTTAAATATAAGTAATCAATTGTTGGATTTAAACATCCTAATGACAAAGAACATAAAGCAATGACATTTTAATGGAATTATAGTAGGAAAGAAATCTTGTGTCATACTTAATTAATTTTAAATTTCCATTTGTAATAATTATATTTGCATAGAAATTTGTTTTATATTCTGTAAAATTTCATTAATATTAGAGGATTTAGTGTAGATACTGAGTTTTAAATGGAAAGTATACTATATGGAGGAAAGATCACATCCTATGGGAATTCATTTATAGAAAATAATATGAATGATCTACTTTCTATAATATAATTTTGTAGATTCTTAAGATTAATTTTAATTGTCAAGTATATAAAAATGAATATCCCTCGATTAAGTGTATATATCTAACTACAAATGAAATTCTAAACAGTGATCACAGCAAAGTATTAAAATTGTTGTTGTTGTTGTCAGGTGCCATCGAGTCGGAACCGACCCATAGCGACCCCATGCACAGCAGAACGAAACAATGTCCGATCCTGGGCCAACCTCACTACCGCTGCCACACTTG
>NW_006408630.1:5855798-5858036 GCF_000296735.1 Chrysochloris asiatica
CAAGGAGCAGCTGGTGGGTTTGAATTGCCAAACTTTTGATTAGCAGTCCAGGGCTTATCCTACAGTGCCACACCAGGATTCCATCTACCTAGATGGTCTGATATTTCAAATCCAATGTTTCTAAAATTAATATTATTATCATCTCCTCACAAATCAGTAGTTTTTCTTGAATTTTCTATTTCAGATAAAGTAATCACTATTGAAGACACCTATGCTATGTTTTCTTTCCTTTCTCACACTCTGTATTTTCAAGTATGAAGTCCTTTTCCAATCCATTCCTACTAACAATATTCTAATTCATTTACTCATTGTTCTTAATCATATTATTGCAGCAGTCTATAAAAATCTTGGTAGTCCTGTTGTAGTCATGTAGGATAAGCACTGGACTGCCAACCTAAAGGTTTGGGGTTCAAACCCACCGCTGCTCCATGGAAACCCTATACAGGGTCATTATGAGTTGTACCCTACTCAACATCGCTCAGCAACAACAATATAATGACCTTGCTCCAATATCAAATGTACAGATCCCTGTTTTTTAATATCCACTGTGCTGTTGTCAAATGCCATTGAGTCAGTACTGACTCACAGCAACCCCATACAGTTTCTGAGGCACAGCTGGTAAGTTTGAACTGCCGACCTTGTGGTTCTCAGTCTAGTATTGATCCTACAGTGCTACACCAGGAATCCACTTGTTGTTAAGTGCCATTGAGTCGGTTCTGACTCCCAGCGAACCTATGTAGGGTTTCTGGGGAGTGACCAGTGTGTTTGAACTTTCAACCTTGTGGTTTGTAGTCCAGTGTTCATCCTACTGTGCCACACCAAGACACTAGATGCCATGAAATTGAATATTATGTAACTTGAATGTTATGCAAGCATCATATTATAACCTTTTGGTAGCCTCACTTCCGGTCAGCTTTATTGCTGCTACTGCTTCTACTACTGCTGTTGCTGCCGGAGCCACTAGTAAAAGCTGGATGAATGAGCAGTGACAATGGAGTAGAGAGAAAGTTGCCTGACAAAGCTCAAGAGTCTATGAACAGACATGTTCCTCTTACTCACCTGTATCTTATCAGTTCCCAGGGCTACAAGAGTCAGGACTTGGGGTCTCAAAACCATTGTTGTTAGATACAGTCTAGTAGGTTCCAATCACAGCAACTCTGTGTACAACAAAACAAAACACTATCCAGAGCCATCCTCACAATTGTTCATATGTTTGAGATCATTGTTGCAGCCACTGTGCCAATCCATTTTGTTTAGGGTCTTTCTCTTTTTTCTGGCCCTATTGGGAGATCTTGCATGTTTTTATGATGCTGGAAACTATGTCACCAATATTTCAAATATCAGCAACGTCACCCAAAGTGGACAAGTTTCATAGAGCTTCTGTACTAAGACTAGAAAGAAGAAAAAGGGGCTCACTTCTGAAAAAGTACCCACTCAAAACCTTATGAATAGCAGTGGAACATAATTTAATGTGTTTAAAGTACCAAAGATGAGCACCTCAGGGTGGAAGGAACTCAAAATACAACTAAGGCAAAGCTGTTTCCACAAAGTAGAATTACCTTGTGATGGTTAAAGTTGTGTATCAATTTGGCAGGACCCCAGTATTCTCTAGTTTGGCAGTTATGTAATGATGTCATAATCCCTATGATGTGGTCTGATATGATCAGCCCCAATCTGATATAAGTGATTAGGGTGTGATGCATCTTCTTTATTCAGCTCACAGCTCTCCATGGAAGAAGCATGGACATCTTGGCAAAGCTTTCTAGATTTTTGTTCACTCCAAATCATATATGTGGCACACATCATCTAACCTCTGGTTCTTAAGACTTGAACCACCAGCCTGTCAATCTTGAATTTGTCAGCGTCTACAACCTGTGAGCCATTAGCTTGTTATCTTATGTGTCCATCTTGAGCTCCTCAGCCTCTACAGCTACATGAATCAGGAGAAAACTGGGACTTCCCAGACTCTACAACCGGATGAATCTTTTTCATTAGATACATTTCATCCTCTTACTCTGGTTTTGTCTCTCTAGAGAACCCAGCCTAAGACATGACTTTAATAATGTGAATGGAGTAAAGCTTTTGGGGCCTTCATTAACTCAGAATGAGAAGAAATAGCTACAAACATTAATTCATCAGAACATGGAAAATATGACTCCAGGAAATTTTGAAGTTGTCAAAAATGAAATAGAACACATCAAAATCTATATCCTAGGCATTACTGAACTAAAATGGACT
>NW_006408630.1:5859184-5861043 GCF_000296735.1 Chrysochloris asiatica
TTCAGTGTAGATCAATTGAATTTAGATACCATCTCAAAAATAGATTTGATGCAATGAATATTAATGATCCTTAAGAGTTATGGGATAACATCAAGGACATCATAAATAAAGAAAGCAAAATGTCATTAAAAATACAGAAGAAAAATGAAACAAAAAATGGATGCCAGAAGGTACTCTGAAACTTGCTCTTGAACAGATAAAGCCAAAGGAAGAAATGATGAAGCAAAACAGTTCAATGGAAGATTTCAAAAGGCAGCAGGAGAAAAGAAAGTAAAGTATGATTATGAAATGTGCTATTAGAAAGCCAAAAGGGAAGTACACGCTCAGCATTTAAGCTGAAAGAAACTGAAGAACAAATTTGAACCTCGACTGGCAAAATAGAAAGATATTATGGGCAAAATACTGAATGATGCAAGAAGCACCAAAAAATGGAAGGAAGATACAGAGCCACTGTGCCAAAAAAGTAAAAAAGGTAAAATTTCAAACCACTTCTAGAGGTTGCATATGATCAAGAACCGATGGTATTGAAAGAAGAAATCCAAAGTGCACTGCAAGTATTAGCAAAAAACAAGGCAACAGAAATTAACAGAATACAAATTTTCTTGTTTCAACATATGAATGCAATTCTGGATGTGTTCCATGCCAAAATGTTGGAAGATAAATGCTGGGTCAGAAGACGGGAATACAACCATTTTCATGCCCATCTCAAACAAAGGTGTTGAAAAAAATCAGGGATGATGTATATCAGAGTTGTATCCTTTCACCATTCTTAGTGTGACACTGTAGGATCAACACTGGAGAGCAAACCATAATGTCAGCAGTTCAAACACACCAGCTGCTACTGGGAAATCCTATACAGGGTCAGTATGAGTCAGAACTGACTGAACAGTCATTAATGACAAGAAAAGTTGATCTCTATGATGAGCAAATCCATCACTTATTTGCCATTTTGTTGTACTGTGGTGGCTTGCATGTTGCTGTGATGCAGAAAGGTATTTTAAATAAAAATCAGCAAAGTGGTAGACAGGTTTCAGCTGTTTTCAGACAAAACCAGATTTGCTGCATTGAATACTAATGACTGAAGAGTTGTGAGATTACATCAAGAACATCATACAGAAAAAAAGTAAAATGTCATAAAGAAGACAAGAAAGAAAGAAAAGACCAAAATGTATGTCAGAAGAGACTGAAACTTGTTCTCCAGTGGAGAGACAATAAAGTAGAAGAAATGAGGAAGTAAAAAAGTTGAAGAGAAAATTTCAAAGGGCAGCTTTAGAAGACATAGTCAAATATGAATTGTGCAAAGACCTGGAGTTAGAAAACCAAAAGGGAAGAGCACACTCATCATTTCTCAAGATGAAAGAACAGAGGAAAAAATTCACACTTCAAATTGAAATATTGAATGATTCCATGGGCAAAACACTGAGTGATGTAGAAAGCATCAATAGAAGATGGAGTGCTTTATGCTTTATTGACTATGCATAGGCTTTTGACTGTGTGGATCATGACAGCCTGTGACCAACATTGCAGAGAATAAGTATTCCTGATCACTTATTTGTCCACCTGAGGAAATGGTACGTAAACCAAGAGGCTTTTGTTCTAACAATGGGATACTGAATGGTCTAAAATCAGGAAAGACATGCACCAGGGTTGCATTCTTTTTTTTAAAGCGTTCATTGTGAATTGAGTGATAGTTTACATAGGAGAACATTCATCCTATTGTATTTAATTTCAATGCAATGATTACATGATTAAATTCCCTCCATGTGTATCATTCAACAGTATTTGCTTCTATTCCCTCTGGTTTTTATTTTGTTAATGTACACAAAAACACTTAGGAATATGTAATCATTTAAACAACC
>NW_006408630.1:5862128-5863829 GCF_000296735.1 Chrysochloris asiatica
AAGAATGTGGAATCAGACTTGGATGAAGACACATTATCAACCTGGGATATGCAAATTACACACAATTTTATGCTGAAAGTAAAGAGGACTTTGATCACTTACTAATGAAGATCAGACTTCAGCTTTTAATATGCATTATACTGCAACATAAAGAAAACAAGTATCCTCACAACTGGATCAATCAATAATCAACATACTGATAAATATAATAGATTGAAGTTTTCAATGATTCTATTTTACTTGGATCCACAACCAATGTTCTTGGAGGCAGCAGTCAGGATATCAAATGATATGCTGATTTGGGCAAATCTCATGCAAAAGAATTCTAGATATCTTACTGTGAAGACTTAAGCCCCCTGATACAAGTCATGGCATTTTCAATCAAATCACCTTTTTGGGAAGGTGAACAATGAATAAGAAAGACTAAAGAAGTGAAGCCTCTAAATTATAGTTTGGGTGAAGAATATTAAACATACCACTTACTTCCAGAAGAATAAACAGACCAGTGATGGAAGAAGTACAGTCAGAATGCTCCTTAGAAGTGAGAAGGGTGAGACTTTATCTTACATACAGCTGTACTATTGAGATGTTATCAGGAGGGACCAGTCATTGGAGAAAGACATCATGCTTGAAATAGTAGAGGGTCATAGAAAAAGAGGATGATCGTCAACTGCATGTGTTGATACAATGGTTGCAACAATGAGCTCAATCATAGCAATAATTGTGAGCCTGAAGAAGACCAGACAGTATTACCTCCTATTGTACATAATAAATCGTTGTTGTTAGGTGCCATCGAGTAGGTACCGAATCATAGTGACCCTATCCACAACAGAATGAAACACTGTCCTGTCCTAGCACAGGGCATAGTGAATAGGAACAGCAATAACACTACGATATTAGAAAAATACAGTTAAGGAACAAAATCAACCATTTGTCTTAAAATGGCAAGATTTGTGTCTCATACTTTGGACCTGTTATCAGGAGGGACCAGTCACTGGAGAAGGAATTCATGCTTGGTAAAGTGGAAGTACGGGAAAAAGAGGAAGATCTCCAATGAGATGGATTTGCACAGTGACAGAAGCAATGGGTTCAAACATAGTAACGATTGTGAGGTTGGGGCAGGAACAGGCAGTTTTGTTCTGTTGTGCATAAGGTCACTATGAGTCAGTACCAATTTGATAGCATGAGTCCTGGTGTGGCGCTGTGGGTTAATGCGCCAGACTGCAAAGCTGTTTGAACTGCAAGGTCGGCAGTTCAAGCTAACCAGTTGCTCCTAGGAAACCCTATACAGGGTCACTTTGGTCAGAACTGACTCAACGACACTTCACAACAACAACAACAATCTTAAAGAATATGTAAGGAAAAGATCAGTATCAGTTTTGTCACTTTGTTGTTGTTAGGTGCCATTGAGTCAGTACCAACTTATAGCAACTCTATTTAAAGCAGAACAAAAAACTGCCTGGTCCTTAACCTACCTCACAGTCTTTGCTACATTTGAGCCCATTGCTACCTTTAATAGTCTTCTCCAACACCATAACTCAAATTCATCACTTCTTCTGTGGTCTTACTTATTCACTATCCAACTGTCACATGCATATGAAGTTATTGAAAATACCTTGGCTTTGGTTAGGTGCACCTTAGTCCTCAAGCTGACATATTTGCTCTTCAACACTTTAAAGGGGTTTTGTACAACAGATTTGC
>NW_006408630.1:5864619-5870784 GCF_000296735.1 Chrysochloris asiatica
TAACACCAAAATGACCCCAAAATCCTTAGTGGCAAGACTGCAGAGGGAGGGGCTTTTAAGGCAGAATTGTCATAAGGTAGATGTAACCATTCAACCAGTGTTACAACTTGTCACCGCTTCCTCTCCTGCTACCCACAGTCAGGGTGCAGGTGGGACAGCTTTGGAGCCTGCCATTAGAAGAAGAGAGAAGCTGCAAGAAGTCATGAGGCTATTCAGAATTGACCAGGCTGCTTTACCCACAGGGATAGGAGCATCTAGAGGGCCCACTGGCCCCACACAGGGGTTTGAGAAGTGATGCCATGAGTTACCACATCTGATGGTACCAGTGACCTCACTGATTAATATAGCTAAATAATAGCCATTTTACTGTAGGTCTTAGAATTTTACATAGATGTCAACTAAAAGTTAGGTAAATATGAGTTGTAAAGACCAGAGACACGCAACAAAAAAGCCTTAAAGTATTATTCAAATTTTATCTCTTAGTTAGCATTGGTGGCTGTGTGCTGTGGAGTCAGTTCCAATTCATAGCAACCCTGTACAGGGTTTCCGAGGCTGTAAGTCTTTACAGAAGCACAACGCTTCATCTTTCCCCTGCAGAGCAGCTGGTAGTTTTGAACCGCTGACCTTGCAGTTCACAGGCCGATTCATAACCACTACGCTGCCGGATCTCCTTTAGCTAACATTATGAAGGACATAACAACAGCAAAGATTTCCTCAGCTGATGCTGTAATGCACTTTAGATAATGCTTGTTTCTTAATAAGCCCTTCCCTCCCACCCCCATTTGATCTTAATCCTATAACTTGAAAGAGGTTTCAGTAAATTCCAATTTGTAGCCAGAGGCAATTGCAGTTCAATTAATATCACTGACAGTGAGGTTGCCTTAAGGCAGTGCCCTCCATGGTTTAGTGAGAATTGTAGTCAAATTACAGGACCTTTAGCAATAGCCTCACTGAATAAGGATTTTATTAGTCAATTAGCATCGTTTCACCCTGTGCCCTTGATGACACATGACAGAAAGCCTTTTTTGTGAAATTATAAACAATATGAAGAGGGAACTTTTTTCTAGCTTTTAAAATTCTTTGCTCAATTGGTTGTATGTTCCCATGGAATGATCTTTAAAATGTTTCTTAGAGCTGAAAACATAGCAGGAGGAAAACAACATTTAACAATAGTAATCTCTCTAAGGACTACAGCCTCACATTTCTAAAACTTTTCTGAATCACTTTGTTACAAGTGAACCTGGCACAGAACAGAAGCACTGTATCTACTTGTTTTACTAACAACTTTGTGATTTGATTTTAAAATTGATTTAAGTCAGAGTCTAGACTTGTCAGATACAAAGATAATCTTAATTTATTACTGAAGAATATAATAAGAAATTCATTGAGAGGGAATACCTAATAAATTCTGCCTCTTTCCAAACATAGCTGAACTTTTCTGGTTCATTCGTTTGTATATTCAAAAGTTGCCTCATTTAAAAATCAATTAGCTGGTATCTTGTAGTTTTTGTTAAGTGTCCTGGAGTCAGTTTCCACTCATAGAGACCCTGTGTATAAAGTTTCTGAAGAGCAGCTGGTGGGTTTGAACCATTGACCTTGCAGTTAGCAGGCCAGGGCTTGTCCTTCGACACTACACTGGTATTTTAAGAACATTCAAATACTATTCCATTGCCATTAAGTTGATTCTAACCCATAGTGATCCAATAGGACAAAGTAGATCTGCTCTTTAGAGTTTCTGAGAAACATTCAGTCTCAGTGATTTCCCTCGGAGTTACTGGTGGTTTTAAATCACTGACATTGCTGTTTGCAGCTCAGTGCTTAACCTACTGTACTACCAGTGCTCCTTCCAAATATTTAGATGAATTAATTTAAATATCAAACTAAAAATATGACGTTCCCAAAGAAATATAATTGGGACATTGTTATTGTTGTTAAGTGCCTTCAGGTTGGTTCCAATTCAGCAACCATGTTTAGGGGTTCCGAGGAGTGGCTGGTGAGTTTTGAGCTTAAACTGCCAACCGTGCAATTCAAACCAACATTGCAGTCCAGCACATTAACCCGCAACACCACACTAATACTCATTGTATTAAAATAATATGAGAATCTCAAGTAAGTGCAAATGCTATACATGTATATGGAGGCAGGACAGTATAGTAGAAAGACTCTTGGTTTACAAATGACTGTGTTCTTTGTTTGCCATTTTAAACTATACAAATCTTGTCAGATATTCTTTTTTTTCCAGTTACTCTATTCATAAAGAGGCAATGAAAATAAGAATTAACAATTACTCTACAATTTATAGTGGTTAAAACAAGCACTTCGAAGTCAGACAGTCTAGATTAAAATCCCACTACTTATACAAATTCTGGCAAATAGTTTAACATCCATGAGTTTCTGTTTCCTTATTTCTAAAATATGTATAATCAGGATTCCTCATAACAGTAAAGGTATGTGTCAGAGTTACTATTTCACCATACTTATCTAATCTGTATGCTGAGTAAATTATCTGAGAAACTGAATTATATGAAAAAGAACATGGCATCAAGTTTGGAAAAAGACTCATGAACAATCCGTATTATGCAGATGATGTACCTCTGCTTGCTGAAAACAAAGATGACTTAAAATATTTATTAAGGAAGATCAGAAACTACAGCCTTCAGTATGAATTGCACCTCACTATAAAGGAAACAAAACCCCACATAACTGGACCAATAAATGATATCATGATAAATAGAGAAAATACTGAAGTTGTCAGAGACTTCATTTTGCTTGGATACATAATCAATCCTAATGGAAACAGCAGTCAAGAAAGCAAACGATGTAGTACACTGGGCAAATCTGTGTACAAGACCTATTTTATGTGTTCAAGAGCAAAGATGTCAGTTTGAGGACTCAGATGCACCTTACCTAAGCCATGGTATTTTCAACAGCCTCATATGCATGTGAAATTTGGATAATGAAAAAGGAAGATCATAGAAGAATTGATGCATTTGAGTTATGGTACCATGGACTGCCAGAAGAAATAACAAATCTGTGTTGGAAGAAGCACAGGCAGAATTCAGAATGCTCCTAAGAAGTCAAGATGACGAGACTTCATCTTTCATAATTCAGACATATTATCTGAAGGGACCAATCTCTGAAAAAAGGACATTATGCTTGTGGTAAGGTGGAGGGTCATTAAATAAGAGGAAGACCCCTAATGAGATGGATTGGCATGGTGGCAGCAACAATTGGCTGGAGCATAACAGTAGTTGTGAAGAAGAATTGTTTCACTCTGTTGTGCATAGAGTCACTAAGAGTAGGAACCAATTCTATGGTACCTAAAAACAACATAACATTACTGTGAGCACTTAATATATTAATATATGTAAAGTTCTTAGAAGATGATAAGTGAACCACACACTGTGGTTATTATTACCTGCTGCTGCTGTTGTTGTTGTTAAGTATCGTGGAGTTGGTTCTAACTCATAGTGACCCTACACAGGGGTTCAAAGGCTGTAAATCTTTATGGGAGCAGAATGCCTCATCTTTCTCCTGCGGAACCACTGGTGGTTTCAAACTGCCGACCTTGAGGTTAGCAGCCCGATTCATAATCACTATGCTACCAGAGCTCCTTTATTATTACCTAGTCCTAACTTATTACTACTATGTCACTATATTACTTCTGGGTTTTAGACATCTTAGCCTCCAAAATCATTGCTATCAATTTGCTGTTGTTAAGTACCGTCAAGTTGCTTTTGACTCAGTGATCCTGTAAAAGGTTTCCAAGGATCAACTGGTAGGTTTGAACTAGTAACATTGTGGTTAGCAGTCTAGTGTTTTATCCTATAGCTTGACACCAGGTCTCTGATATCAATTTACAGTATGAAATAATTTAGATAGACTAGCATAAGAATGAATTATAAATTGCATGTTATATTGTTACAAATAGGAGTGAATGAAAAATGTATAGATCACAACAGAATACTGTTGGACATGCCTCTTTTGGAAATGTCATCATCGTTGTTGTTAGGTATGGCTAGTCAGTTCCAAATCATAGTGATCCTAGGCACAACAGAACAAAACATAACATTATCCGGCACCATCCTCATAATTGTTATCTTTGAGTCCATAGATGCTGCCAATGTGTCAATCCATCTTGCTGGGGGTCTTTCTCTTTTTTGCTGACTCTTCACTTTGCCAAGCTTGCTATCTTTCTCCTAGGTCTGGTCCCTCCTAAAAAATGTCCAAAGAACTAGAGACAAAGTCTCCCTTCTAAGAAGCATTCTGGCTGCATTTCTTCTAAGACAGAGTTGTTTATTCTTCTGACAGATCATGATACTTCTCATATTCTCCTCCAGCATCAGAATTAAAATACTTTGACTCTTCTATGGCATTCCTTATTCACTGTCTAACTTTTGTAAGCAAATGAGGTAATTGAAAATACCATAGTCATCAAATTGACATCTTTGCTCTTCAATACTTTAAAGAGGTCTTGTGCAGCAGATTATGTAATGCAGTATGTCATCTGATTTCTTGACTGCTGCATCCTGCCATGAGTGTTGATAATGGATCCAAGCAAAATGAAGTCTTTGACAACTTCAATTTTTTTCTCTATTTATGATGATGCTATTTATTGGCCTAATGCTGAGGATTTTTGTGTTCTTTACATTGAAGCACAATGTATACTGAATATTGTGATCTGTGATCTTCATCAGTGCTTAAAGAATGTTTCTTTAAATCCTCTTGGCTTTCAGCAAGCAAGGTTGTATCATCTGCATATTGTAGGTTGTTAATGACTACCTACAATTTTAATGCTACTTTCTTCTTCAGAGAACCCAGTTTCTCAGGTTGTTTGCTCGGCATACAGATTGAATAAGTATGGTGAAAGGATACAACCCTAGCACATACCTTTTCCAATTTTAAAGCATTCAGTGTCCCCTTGTTCTATTCTAATGACTGCCTCTTGGTTTATGTACAGGTTCTTCATGAGAACAAAATGTTTTAGAATACACATTCTTCACTGTTATCCATAGTTTGTCATGATCCACAGTTGAAAGCCTGTACATAATCAACAAGACACAAGTAAACATCTCTCTGGTATTCTTTACTTTTAGCAAAGTACATCTGACATCAGGAATGATATCTTTATTTCCTCTTCTGAATCTGGCTTGAATTTCTGGTAGTTCCCTCTCTATGTATTATGGTAACTCTTTTGGAATTATCTTAAGCAAAATTTTACTTGTATGTGATAATGATATTGCTCAGTGATTTTGACATTCTCTTGGTTCACCTTTCTTTGGAATGGGCCCAAATATAGGTCTTTTCCAATTGGTAGGCCAATTAGCAGAGTAATTCTCTCCAATACTGCATCATCTTTTTGGAAATATTTAAATTTTCATTCTATCAATTGTTGGAGCATTTCTTTTTGCCAATAATTTCAATGAAGCTTGAACTTCTTCCTTCATTACCATCTATTTTTCATCATGTACTGATTGAAAAAGTATAGTTAAAGAAAATAACACTGACAAAATCCTAGCCAACAGAATTCAACAACACATCAAAAAAATAATACATCATGACTAAGTGGGATTCATACCAGGGAAGCAAGGATGGTTCAACATTAGAAAAACAATCAATATAATCCACCACATAATAAGAAAAAGGAAAAGAACCACTTGATCGTATTGATTGACACAGAAAAGGTGTTTGACAAAATCCAACATCCATTCCTGAGAAAAACACTAAAGAAAGTAGGAACTGAAGGGAAATTCCTCAACATAATTAAGAGCACATATGCAAAACCAATAGCTAACATCACTCTCAATGGGGAGGAACCAAAAACATTCCCCTGGTGAACAAGTACGAGACAAGGATGCCCTTTATCACCACTCCTATTCAATATTGTTTTGGAAACCTTAGCCAGGGCTATAAGCCAAGATAGGGAAATTAAAGGCATCCAAATTGGCAAACATGAAGTAAAACTCTATTTGCAGATGATATGATCCTATACATAGAAAACTCAAAGGCTCAGCAAAAGAAAAATTACTGGAACTCATTAGAAGATTCATCAAAGTGGCAGGATACAAGATCAACATACAAAATCAGTTGGATTCCTCTATACTAGTAGAGACAATGCTGAAAAATAAATTAGGAAAGCAATACCATTTACAATAGCCACCCAAA
>NW_006408630.1:5899275-5902142 GCF_000296735.1 Chrysochloris asiatica
AATTGAATTGAGAATCAATTGAATTGAATTGAGAAAAGGTTAAAGTTGTCAAAGACTTCATTTTTCTCGGATAAATCAACAATCATGGAAGCAGCAATCAAGAAATCAAACGACGATCAGAGCTCAACCAGAAGAAGAAAGAAGAGGAAAAAGGAGTAATCTGATACAATTTGATGAACTTGACCTACACCTATGGATTCAGTAGCTCAAAAGAGAGAACAAATCCTTACAGCAAGGATCATTCCCACCCCTCCATACACAGAGTAGACAGGGATGAACAATTTGGACATTGGCTACCAAAAATGGGGAGTCTACAAAGGCAAGAAGTGACTGGCTTACAAGTTTTCAAGGGGGAACCTAGATTCAGAGGGTATGGAGGAAGGTAGAATCTCCACTGAGTAGTATACAATCTGTCTAGACAGGTCTGATGAAATAAAATGCAGATGGATCTCTTGTGATACAATAGTGAATAATTGTTATCAGGACTGCTTGTGAGGGTTGGAATTGCAAAAGTAGACGTTTTGTAGCAAGGAGGGAAGTGATTGACTTTTCAGGCTAGGGGCGGAGGTCCTTGGGACCATCAAAGGAGAAGAGCGGAGAGCATGACCCTACTCAGAGAAGCAGTGATGCCTGAGATGGAGGCAGAGACGATAACGTGGAGAGATGGAGCTGTTGGGAACTTTAGACACAGAGAGGGAGAGGGGTTGTGTGCTGATGGCCAGAGGGCATGCTTGTAGTGTATACCCTTTTGTTGGTTGATGATGCATGGAGGGGAACGTAACCATAGCAATGAAATGATATACAATAGGATGAATGTAAAACTAATGTTCTCCCGTGTAAACTATCACATAATTCACAACAAAACATTAAAAAAAGTAAATTTTAAAAAATTTACAAGTAAATAAATTATATTAAGAACAAAGGGAAAAAAAAAAAAAGAAATCAAATGACATATTGCATTAAGAATATCTGATGCACAAGACCTCTTTAAAGTATTGCAGAGCAAAGATGTCAGTTTGAGGACTAAGGGCACCTGACTCAAGCCGTGGTATATGCATGAGAAAATTGGACAGCGAATAAGGAAGACCATAGAAGAATTGATGCATTTGAGTTATGGTATTGGAGGAGAATATTGAAAGTATCATGGACTACCAAAAGAACAAATAGATCTGTGTTGAATGAAGTACAGCCAGAGTACTCCTTGGAAGCCAGGATGGCCAGACTTCTTCTCTCATACTTCGGACATATTGTCAGGAGGGAACAGTCACTGGAGAAGAATACCATATTTGTTAAGATGGAGGGTCAGAGAAAAAGAGGAAGACACCGGTGAGATGGATTGGCAAAGTGGCAGCATCTAAGGGCTCAAATAAAGCAACAATTGTGAAGTTGGCCCAGGACCAGGAGGTGTTTTATTCTGTTTTGCATAGGGCTGCTATGAGTCAGTACCAACTCGATGGCACCTAATTAAAGCAACAAATCCATTGCTTTCTTGCCTGCATGGTTTTTGCTGAGAGATAAGAGTTTTATCTAATTTGCTTGACTTCGTAAGTAATACTTCTCTTTTCCCTAGCTGCTTTCAGGATTCTCTCTTTTTCTTCGACTTTTGTTGTTGTTGCTGTTAAGTACTGTGGAGTCGGTTTTCTGACTCACAGTCACTCTGTACAGGGTTTCTAAGGCTGTAAATCTTTACAGGAGCAGAAAGCCTCCTCTTTCTCAAGCTGAACCACTAGTAGTTTCGAACTGCCAACCTTGAGATTAGCAGCTCAATTTGTAACCACTATGTTACCAGAGCTCCTTTTTCTTCAATTTTAGATAGCTTGATTAAGATGATCTCGATTATTTTCTTTTGGGGTATATCCTTCCTAGGGTTCATTTAGCTTCTTGAATGATTATCTTTTCATCTTTCTGGATGTTAAGGAAATTTTCTTGCAGCAGCTCTTCAACTATCTTATCAGTCATCTTCTGTGATTCTTTCTGTTTTGGAATTCCAATAATCCTCAGGTTAGTCTTCTCCATGTTGTCCCACATGAATCTTAGACTTTCTTCAGATTTTAAATTATTTTTTTCTGCTTGCCCTTCTATCTTAGCAGTATTGAAAGAATTGTCTCCCAGCTCACAGGTTCTGGCTTCCATCTTTTCATTCTATTCCTTTGCCCTTTCAATGAATTGTCCATTTCTGATATTTTATTGTTAATCTTTTTTAACCTCTTTTTGTAGATTTTTAATTGTTTCCCATGCTATTTCTATTTTATTTGATTGTTCCTGTAACACTTTTGTGACTTCTTCCTTATTTTTCTCAACCCCTCTGTGGAGCATTTGGATGCACCTCAATATCATTTTCTTGAATTCCATCTCAGGCAGTTCCAAAGCCTGGCTTCATTCCAACAGGAAGTCTAGGTCTACCTCCAGCTCTTTTGTTTCAGCTACTGTACCCTGTTTCTGGAAATGTGCTGAGATCTTCTGTGTTTTTTGTTTGTTTGTTTGTTTTTGGCATTTTCAATAATTAGATTTATTTCCAATTAAATGAATATATCTTGGTGTATTATTCATCTCTCTGATTGCCTCCAGGTAGATGTGATCAGGGAATGGGCTTCCCTTTTAACTTCTCTTATTACTCAACTCAAAGTAATTTTAGTCAATGTTGGCTAGCTACCTGATGTATAGCAGGTGATATTGACTCTTGCCCAGATGATGGGATTTTACAGGGTGTGGTTGTAGCTTGACTATCTGAGGGCCATTGCTATCTCTTCTTGAGTAACATAGGGAGAAAAAGAGACTCCCACCCCAAGGTAAAAGGGGAACCAAAAATCCAAAACCAAAACAACAAGTAAGAAAACCAGATTGGATAATAAATTCCATAATCACCA
>NW_006408630.1:5902353-5903325 GCF_000296735.1 Chrysochloris asiatica
TGACATAACTCAAAATTAACTTTTTGTCCTCTTTCCTTTTTTGTCTCTCTCCCCTCCTCAACTCTGTTCAGGTGTTTTTCCTAGTGAGAAACAACCCAGGGCCAGACTGAGCCATTTTGGGAGACACTTCTGTTTTAAGCAGTTCATATTGACTCCTCCCACTTCTTTGATTCTTGGCCTAGTGGTCTTTGCTGAGCATATCCATGCATGCATGTGCACAATAGAACCCTCCTGAGGTGGGAGGGTGTCAGCTTGCTCAGACACCCCTCTATGACCAGAGAGGAGGAACACAGACAGACCCAAATAAACACTAAAAAATGTTCAACTCTCTTACTCTGATAATCAGCCAGACACCTGTGATGGGAGTCCTCTCCTGTTCTTATGTCAGCTCCATCACACACAAAATCGCTGCTCTGAGACCCGTTGGCATAGGCAGTTCAGAAAACAGTATTTTTCTTGCTTTTTCTACATATCCCACTAGCAGTAAGCCTTCATTCCTTCTACATATTCCTTTATATGCAGTTCAGAGTTCTGGGACAGTCCTCTGAACCTGCTTCATTCCATATTTTGTGTTATTACTCGTTGAGATCTGCATGGCGTCTCTCCCTAACCCACTATCAAGCCCAGCTATTAATAAAACAAGCAAGCTGTTTTCTGGGGAGCAAGGCAAGCAATACCCCTCAGGCCAAACCAGCCTCTAAGACTGAACCTCAAAGAGAACACATGAGTAGTCATGTAAGCTCACTGTTGACTGCATTGGTCTGCATTTGAGTGGAAGTGGGGGAAAGTCAGTAATGAAGATATGGTCTGAATTCAACCACATTCCATAGACTCCTGTCAACCTTGAGATGAGAGATAGAAGAGGAAGGGCTGGTTGGTCTGAAGTTTGGGGAGACTTGGGAACTCCTAAGCCCATAGACTAGAACTGAGCCACAGAGGACTAGAACTGAGAGTAAAGCATCCAGCTGAAAA
>NW_006408630.1:5904275-5905969 GCF_000296735.1 Chrysochloris asiatica
ATACCATTTTCCATAGTGGTTATACTATTTCACAATCTGTTGTAGACAAGAGTTCCAATCTTTTCACATCCTAAACAGTATTTCTTTTTATCTTTTTTTTTTTAAATGAGTGCCATTTTAGCCGGGGTGAGACAGTGTCTCATTGTCTCTTTTTTTACATTTGTCTGTTGGCTAAGGAAGGGATTCTGGTGACACTTGACTGCTAATCAAAAGACTGACAGTTTGAATCTACCAACTGCTTTGCAGGAGGAAGATGTAGCAGTCTGCACCCGTGAAGATTTACAGCTTTGGAAACCTTGCGGGGGAATTTAGCTCTGTCCTATACAGAATTGGTCTGTGCACAATGTGACTTTACAGCAATGGGTTTGTGCATTATTTGGACAAGGCTAATGATTGTGATCACATTTTCAAGTGCCTATTGGCTTCTTGAATGACTTTTTTGGTGAAGTTCCTATTTGTGGTCTTTGCCCATTTTATAATTTGGCTGTCTGTCTTTTTGTTATTGAGTTGTTGAACTAGTCTACAAATTTGAAGGATTGATTCTTATTGGTTATTTAGTTTCCAAAAGTTCCCCACCCCACTCCCAAGTTGGTAGATTCATTTTTTTTTTTATTAACTTTTTTATGATATAAATTCTTAATTTTTATGAGAATCCATATATTTTATTTGTTTCTGCTACTTGAGCATTTGTTGTTATGCTTTTTATCTTATGTTAAAGAAAGTTAGGTTCTATAACTTTTTCCTATATTTACTTCCAGAAATGATATTGTTTTAGGTTTACAGTTTGATCTATTTTGAATAAGCTTTTTGTGTACAATGTAAAGTATTGTTGTTAAGTGCCATTGAGTCAGTTCTGACTGCTAGACTATTGGGTTTCTGAGGAGTGGCTGGTGAGTTTGAACTGCCAACTTTGAGTTTCAAACCAACTTAGTGCTCCAATGCATTATCCTGCAGTGCCACACCAGCACTCAAGTGTACAGGATGGATCTCAATAAAAATCTTTTAGAGTGAAATGTCTTAGTCAGGATTATCTAAAAAAGCAGAACCAGTAGTAAGTAAATCATTTTTTATTTTTCAGTATTACATTTACTTATTATTTTCCAAGGAATATTTCTAAAACTTAGACATTCAGTCAGTCTTGATTACTATTTGTTGGCTTGGCTGTTTGAGAACTTCTTGAGGATAATTGTCCTTGTTAAAGTGTGTGTGTGCATGTTATTTATTTATTTTTTTTAAGTTTTACTTATCTTTGTTATATTCCACAAAATACTAACAGAAGGTAATTTTTTTTATGTCTTTGTTGAAAGCAATGGAAAATCCATACTGTTTATAGCTAGGGCTGTATTCTTATTAATAAAGTTTTGTCATAGAACATAAATTCAGAATATGAGACACATTGCTAGCTTTGGTCTAGAGGAAAGATACTTTGATTAAACAACTCATCTCAATCTTACAAACTGAGATCCTTCAGGTTTCCTCTGGCTGTGGATATAGTGAATTTTTAATTACAATGTTCAAAATTTCACTGTCTATAGACTCTTCCTGCATAATACAACATCTTTGTTGTTGTTAAGTACTGTCAAGTTGATTCTGACTCATAGCTACTCTGTACAGGGTTTCCAAGAAGTGACTAGTGTGCTTGAACCACCAACTTTGTGGTTAGAAGTCCAGTGCTTATCCTAAAGTTCCACACC
>NW_006408630.1:5908478-5918774 GCF_000296735.1 Chrysochloris asiatica
TGCTGGCCAACCAGGTCTCCACCAGGGTTCACAGGTGTCTACTGACTGTTGTAGGGCTTACCCGAGCTTCATTGCTGTTCTTCCCTCACTTCCCCTATCGGTGATGAATGTGGTCAGCAATCAAAGTGTGTATTCCCATTGAGTCTTTGTCTTAGAAGGAGATTTACCCTGAGGGGACCCAACCACTTGCCTTAATGTTTCCTGGGCAAGCAACTTGCTTGTTCTTGTAGTAATCAGTCTGTCTGCCTATATTGGTTTGTATTTTTCCTGTTGGTCTTTCTTTCAAGAAGAATCTTCTGTTCTTCTAGCTGCTCCAGGCTGGTCTGCTTGTCCTTTCAAGTGGCATTTCCACCTCAGAAGATTCTGGATGGGGTTCAGGATTCCACCTATGGTCTTATGTAATGCAGAGGCTCTGCAGGAAGCCTCATTCACTGGGCACATTGTAACCCCATTTTAGGTATTCCAAACAGTTACAGGCAGAAGACGGACTTACAAGCTTTCTATGGTGATATTTCTGGCTATTTCTTTCTCTCCCTCTCAAGTGTCTGTTTTATAATTGTATGCCAGGGAAATCATGATTCAAAAGACAGCCAAGCATCTTAACATTATTTCCCCCCTTTTCCCCATTCCAACCATTTATCAATCCCTGTATCCCAGAGCCCTGTTGTTCCAAGGTTGTGCATACATTATTATTTACCTCTGTCCCACTTCAATTTCACATTCATCCTGTCATATTTCATTTCATTGCAATGATTACAACCCCCTCCATGCATCATCAAACAACCAAAGAATACACCCTACAGGCCTGCCCCCTGGCTGACAGCAAACAGCCCTTCTCCCTCCCTGAGTCCTGTGTCCCCAGCCACTCCATCTGTCCACGTCATCATCTCTGTCTCCATGCCTGGCTTCACTGCCTCTCTGAGTAAGGTCACGCTCTCTGCTCTTCTCACTTGATGGTCCCAGGGACCTCCGCTTCTGAGCTGCAAAATCAATCACTCCCCTCCTTTTGTCAAAAAGCATCTAACTCTATATTTTCAACCCTAACAGTCAGTCCTGATGGCAATTGTTCACTATTGTACCACAAGAGTCTTATCCCCATTTCCTTTCACTAGCCCGGTCCCAACAGATTGGAAATCATTCGCTGGAGGTCCGATAAATTCTTCCTCACACTTCTCAGAGTCTCTGGAGATGTCTTACATATGTTTACAAATAGTCTTCTATTGTTTTTCGGTTTCAGTTTTATAATAAATATATGATTATTATTCAGTCATTTTAGGCAATATATGTCCTGCCTCTTAATACTGGTGGTGTTCTGGAGTACTCATTCTCCACAATGTTGTCCACAGCATGTCATAATCCACACTTTATTGTGCTCATGAGGAACCTGTACATAGACCATGAGGCAGTTGTTCAAACTCAACAAGGGAACATTGAATATTTTAAAATTTGGAGAGATGTGGTGCAGGGTTGTATTCTTTTTCCATATTTATTCAATCTGTATGCTGAACAAATAATCTGAGCAGATGGATTATATGAAGAAGAACGTGACAATAAGATTGGAGGAAGACTCATTAACAACTTGCTATATGCAGATGATACAACCTTGCTTGCTGAAAGCAAAGAAGACTTAAAATACTTACTGATAAAGATCAAAGACAACATTCTTCAGTATGGTCTTCAATGTAAAGAAGACCAAAATCCTTACAACTTGACCAATTAATAAAATCAAGATAAATGGAGAAAAGATTGAAGTTGTCAAATATTTTGTTTTTCTCAGATCAACCATCTATATTCATGGAAGCAGCAGTCAAGAAATCAAACAACGCATTACATATAGGTAAATCTGATGCACAAGACCTCTTTACATTGTTCAAAAACAAAGATATCAGTTTGAGAATTGAGAATTTTAGAATTGTTGTATTTGAGTTATGGTGTGGGGGAAAATATTAAAAATATCATGAATTGCTAGAACAAACCAATCTATGTTGGAAGAACCACAGTCAGAATGCTCCTTAGAAGCCAAGATGGTGAGACTTTGTCTCTTACACTTTGGCTATAATATCAGGAGTCCAGTCCCTGGAGAAGTACATCATGCTAAATAAAGTGAAGGGTCAACAAAAAAGGCACCAACAAGATCCTTTGGCACAATGGCAGTAACAGTGGGCTCAATCTTAACAGCAATTGTGAGGATGGTAAAAGACCAGGCAGTGTTTCATTCTGCTGTACATAATGTCACTATGAGTCAGAATGGACAGAATGGCACCTAACAACAACAACAACAACAACACTGGTGGAATCTTTGAGAATAACTGTGCACTTTATAAGGTGTTTCTGTAGTGTCAAAATATCAAAGCTGCCAAAGCAGTAAAGAATCCATGAATCTTCATTCTGACACAGTCATATCATAATCCAATCAGATTGGGGAGTAAGAATCCAAATTAAAATTAATTGTGTCATGGTGTCTTTAAGAGACACTTGTGAAATTATCTTCTTTTAGCAAAATGTTTAATCAGTTGATATGAACCTAAGTCAGACAGATACCATATGGCCCTTCTCTTCTTTTGTTTAATTCCATGTACTTTTCCAAAACAAAACAGTCGAAGTTCACCTAGCCACTATTTATAATGAAAACAACCTCTTCCTCATCCTATATTTGTTATTCAACTCAATTCTTGATGTCCTTTCTATGCACTTCGTCTTATATTCTAACATTTATCTGAACCTTAGCTTAGATTTAAGAAATAATTGCCACGTAGACTGAGCATAGTCTATTTCTATTCAAATCCACTATCTATCCTTCTTAACCTTGCTTTCTCCCCAGAAGGCTGACCTGACAGAATACATTGATAAGATTCCTTTACTTTGGCATTGTGTTGACATTAGCCAATAGAAAGCTAAGTTAGGAGGAATAATGTAGAGGGAGGTAAGGATACTTATTCCCTCTTGCTTCCTTCCTGATAAGCCACCTAAAATGATCTGTATGCTTTATACTAAGATCTTTATACTGTATCTTTATACTGTATCTTTATACCAAGATCTTTATACTGTATCTTTCAGTATGACCTCTTCTGAATGACTCTTTCCTTCTGGGCCAGGTACCGAATGCATTTATCATCCATTTCAGTCTATGAAAATCAATAGTTTTGCTGACAAAAATCCTGTGTTGCTGCACTCTCCCTTGTGATTCCCTTGCTCATGCTGACTTTTATAAGCAAAATCCTTGGATCATCCTAGATGAATGTGCCATCTGTTTTCTTCTGAGACCCAGACATAGAGTAATTGGTATAGTGGTCCTACGAAACACAGTCTTACAATTGGATTTAGGAATCTGGTTGTTCAGGTATTTGACGAGTAAAGGGGGATATGAGAACTGGGCAATCTCTGACAGATGGTGGCTTCATGATTATGAAAGTTTTCACTGATGGTAGCAGAGAACGAAATGAAGCTGTGGGAAATCAGGAAGCTGTGGCACCTAGTTGCTATGACAACAGTAGTAATTTTAAATATTGAAGCTATCCAGCTTCTTCTTTGGGCCCTAGAAAGGGAGAAAAAACATAGGAAATATGATAAATTAAAATTTATGAGTACAGAATTAAGAATGTGAAAGTAGAATCAGAAAACCTCCTCAAAGCTTTGATTGAATAAATACTCTCTCTCCTGCAGTGGTACATTTATCACATATGGATAAAACTAAGCTCTGATTTTAAGTGAACAGTGTTCCCAGTGCCAATTAAACACTTACCTCATCAGGCATTTAAAATAAGGGTCTTGGTGGGATGGAGTAAAATCTTTTCTAGAATTAGGACATTTGTACAGACTTGAATGAGAATGAAATTTTAGAAACTCTAAATTCCGCAAAACTTATTGTGCAAGCAGAGGCAAATCTTTCAACTCTCTGAGGAAATATCCCAAATCTTAAAAAGAAAAAAAAAAAGAAAGAAAAGAAAAAGTTATGACTACATGCGGGACATGTGTCCTCATGACTGAATCTAATTATTTCCCATCTCAACTTTGTCTCTAGATACATAATAAGAGTTAAATTCTCACATGTCTTCAAGAGAGGTACAAGAATTGCTCTGAAGGATACATTCTCTATACCAGGCATTCTACAGAAATCTAAGCTGATATATTATATTGAGGACACTTTGACCTGATGATCAAGAAACAGCAAACCCATGAATGCCTTAGGAAAAATATGTGTGATAGAGGGTGAGAGATAAATATCTTGATAGTTATGATTTTAAGCATCTAGTGATATGAGGCTAACTGTAACTTAAATCACCTACCACAAAGAAAGAATCACAGTGGTTGGTAGGCCTTTTGGATTGTGCAGGCAATGTTGTAAAGATTTACAGCCTCGGAAACCCTGTACAGGGTCTCTATGAGTCAGTTCCGATTCCACATCACATAACCACCACCACCACCATATACAACATTTAAATATGTTATTCTGACTCACTTACTTGCATTAATCTTTCTGTAATGGTGTAAATTGAGCTCAGAGGAATAAATTGATCAACAGTAGTTCCAACCATGTTGCTAAATGAGCTTTAAGATTCAGTAATAATGACTTAGGATGTGTATGGTGAAGACAGATATGCTATACAGAGGTCATGGAAACCTCCAATAATAGAGTCACAGCATAGGTGCATAGGGTTTAAAGTAAGATCATGTTCCCCTCTGCTGGTAACGATTTTCAATTTCAAAAGCAGATTCTAACATACCACTGGGCCCTGGTATATACTGAGTTTCTGGTATATAAGATACCACATTGATATTCTAGTTCTGAATGAATTAACATGATCTAATTCACTGAATTGTACATGCAGAACAGCATACTATTATAAAATAGAAATGGTATATACAAGGTTGGGCATGAGCATGTACAGAAGGTATAAATAGATTGCATGAACAGATATCTCAAATTCCCACATTAAGCTCACTTATTGGGTAGGCTCCTTGTTGTTCTTAAGTGTTGTCGAGTCAATTCTGACCCACTGTATAGGGTCTCCAAGGATCAGCTGATGAGCTTGAACCGCCGACCTTGCAGTTCAAACAGCTTTGCAGTCTGGTGCATTAACCCACAGCGCCACGCTAGGACTTGTTGTTGTTGTTGTTATGTGCCGTGGAGTCGGTTCTGACTCATAGCGACCCTGCACAGGTTTTCCGAGGCTGTTAATCTTTACGGGAGCAGAACGCCTCATCTTTCTCCCGCGGAACCGCTGGTAGTTTCGAACTGCTGACCTTACGGTTCGCAGTCCGATTCATAACCACTACGCTACCAGAGCTCCAGGACTAATACCTGCTAATTCAAATGAAAAGAAGTTTCAGTTTGTATTATAGATGGCTATGCCTGTTATGTAAGCATCTGCTCTAAGTGAATGGCTACTGCATACATCCTCACCCAAGGAGGTCCCTGAAACATATTCGTAAACCAGGTGTGAAGTATTTTAAGTAATATATCCTGTTTTACCACTGTATTTGAAATGAGAGATGGCCTGAAATCCAGAATTATACTAATTTATGGTCAATAGGACAGTCATGGTGTGGTGTTGCAGGTTAATGTGCAGGCCTGCAAGGTTGGCTTGAACTGCAAGATCGGGTCAAGCCCACCAGTTGCTCTGCAAAAGCCTTATACAGAATCGCTGTGAGTCAGAACCAACTTGACAGCACTTAACAACAACAACAACAAGGTTAATAGCTAATAGATTTTCCACCTGACAAAGTTTGAAAAGAACCAGACTGAAAAAAGATCCAAAAGAAGATCTGGGGGAGAGGTATGTGGGTGTTACTAGAGTAAGTCAGTAAGAGGGCATACATAGTAGAAAGTATTCTCAATAATCAGATAGATAAGATGACCAATCCTATCGATGACAACTACACTTGCAGTCGAGTCACACTATTGTTTTAGCAGTGAACCTTTATGCTAAGTGGTCATGATGGCAGTGATGGAATCCATCATGAGATCAATAAGATGTTCTTCTCAGGCTCTGGCTCTGGCTCTGGCTGATGAGAACCATTTCTGAAAAGCCAATCTTCCAATAGCAAAGCCAACCGTTTATTAAGGATTAAACATTTAATGAAAAAAAAAAATTAACCTTATGAAGTTGGAATGCTATTTTTTTCTCACAGGGTAAACATAACTCTTGGGTATGGATTTGCCTTTTCTGTATTTCTTGCACTCCAGTATCACCATTAATAGACTTACAGAATTGTTTTATCTATCACTATGAAATCTCACCACCACTCATCTGTCAGTTTGTCGTACTGTGGTGGCTTGCACGTTGCTGTGATTCTGGAAGTTATGCTATGGGTATTTTAAATACCAGCAGGGTCATCCACAATGGACTGGTTTCAGCTAAGCTTCCAGACAAAGACAGACTAGGATGAAGGAGAGACAGACTACTTCTGAATATTTAGTCACTGAAAATCTTATGAATAGCAGTGGAATACTATCAGCACCAGAATATTGAATATTGAAACATGATGAAAAGCACCAAAATATTGTCACATATAGTGCCAAAAGATGAGCACCTCAGCTTGGAAGGCATTCAAAATACAACTGCTGAAAGGGCTACCTCTTCAAAGTAGACTTGACAGTGATGACATCAATGGAGTACAACCTTTGGGACCTTCATCTGCTTATGGGTCACAACTCAAAATGAGAAGAAATAACTGTAAAAAACCATTAATAATCGAACACTGAATGTACAAAATATAAATCTAGGAAAACTGGAAGTTGCCAAAAATGAAGCAGAATATATAAACATCGATATCCTAGGCATTAGTAAGCTGAAATGGACTGGTATTGGCCATTTTGAATCTGACCGTCACATGGTTTACTATGCTGGGAATTGAAGAAGAAAGACGTCACATAAAGAACATATCAAGATATATATCGAAGTATAATGCTGTCTGTGATAGGATAATATCCACATGTCTACAAGGAAGACCAGTTAGTACCACTATTCCACAAATTTATGCACCAACCACTAAAGCCAGTGATGATGAAATTGAAAAATTCTAATAACTGCTTCTGTCTGAAGTTGATCAAGCATGCAATCAAGATGTATTGATAATTACCAGTGATTGAAATACAAAGGTTGAAAACAAAGAGAAAGGATCAGTTGTTGGAAAATAGAGCCTTGGTGATAGAAATGATGGTGGAGATCACATGATCAAATTTTGCAAGACCAATTACTTCTTCATTGCAAATAGCTTTTTCAAACATCATAAAAGACAACATGGACTTCACCAATGGAATGCACAGAAATAAAATTGACTAAATATGTGGAGAAAGACTGTGGAAAAGCTCCATATCATCAGCCAAAACAAGGTCAGAGGCAGACTGTAGAACAGACCATCATTTGCACATATGCAAATTCAGGTTGAAGCTAAAGAAAATTAAAGCAAGTCCAGAGAGCTAAAATATTATGTTGAATATATTCCACCTGAATTTAGAGATCATCTGAAGAACAGATTTGATGCATTAGACACTAAAGACTGAAGACCAGAAAAGTTGTGTAATGACATCAAGAAAAGCATATAGGGAGAAAGCGAAAGGTGATTAAGATGACAAGAAAGAAGGAAAAGACCAAGATGGGTGTCAGAAAAGACTCTGAAACTTTCTCTCTGGAGTAGAGATCCTAAAGCAAGTGGAAGAAGTGAGGAGGTACAAGACCTGGACAGAAAATTTCAAAATCAAGCTCAAGAAGACAAAGTCAAATATTATAATGAAATGTGAAAAGACCTAAAATTAGAAAAACACAAGGGTAGAACATGCTCAGCATTTCTTAAGCTGAGAGAACTGAATAAAAAATTCAAGCTTTGACTTGAGGAATTGAAAGATTCTATGGACAAAATATTGAATGATGCAGAGAGCATCAAAAAACAAAAAAATATGGGAGGGGTACACAGAGTCACTGTACCCAAAAGAAATGGTCAATGTTCAACCAATTAAAGAAGTAATGTGTGATCAAGAGCCAATGATATAGAAGGAAGAAGTCCAAGATGCACTGAAGGCATTGGCAAAAAACAAGGCATTGGTAAGAAGGAATACAAATTGAAATCTTTTTAAAAACTGATGAGGCACTGGAGACACTCACTTATCAATATGAAGTAATTTGGAAAAAAATACTTGGCCAATTGAATGGAAGATGTCTGTATTTGTGCCCATTCCAAAGAGAAGTGACCCAGTGGAATGCAGAAATGCCATGTGAGTAAAGAATCACTAAAGTTAATACAAAAACAACTGCACCAATAAATTATCAGAGAGCTTCCAGAGGTTCAAGCTGGATTTAGAAGAGGAGCAGGAATGACGGATATCATTGCTGATGTCAAATGGATCTTTGCTGAAAGCAAAGAATGTTAGAAAGGTGTTTACCTGTGCTTTGTTGACTAAACAAAGGCTTTCAATTGTGTGGATTGTGACAAATTATGGACAACATTGTGAAGAATATGCATTCTGGAACATTTAATTGTGATCAAGAGGAACCTGTATCTACACCAAGAGGCAATTGTTCAAACAGAACAAGGTAACATCGAATGGTTTACAATTAGGAAAGTTTTGTGCTAGGATTGTGTTCTTTCACCACATTTATTCAATCTGTATGCTGATCAAATAATCTGAGAAGCTGTATTATATGAAAAAAATGTGACATCAGGGTTAGAGGAAGACTCATTAACAACCTGCCATATGCAGATGATACGATCTTACTTGCTGAATTTTAAGAGGACTTAAAATATATATTGATGAAGATTAAAGACCACAGCCTTTAGTATGGGTTGCATCTCAATGTAAAGAGAACCCAAATCCTCACCACTGGAAAAATAAACAACATCCATATAAACAGAGAAAAGATTGAAGTTGCCAAAGACTTTAATTTTGCTAGAAGCAACCATCAACACTCAAAAAAGTAGCAATCAAGAAATCAAAGGACATATTGTATTAGGCAAATCTGCTGCACAAGAGCTCTTTGAAGTGTTGAACAGCAAAGATGTCAATATGGGGAGTTGTTGCACCTGATGTAAGCCATGGCATTTTTCATAGCTTCTTATACATGTGAAAGTTGGACAATGAATAAGAAATACTATCAAAGCATTGATGCATTAGCGTTATGATGCCAGAGAATATTGAAAGTATCATGGACTACCAAAAGACCAAACAGATCTGTGTGGGAAGAAGTATAGGCAGAGTGCTCGTTGGAAGCCAGAATAGCCAGACGTGGTCTGTCATACTTCAGACATATTATCAGGAAGGACCAGTCCCTCTAGAATAATATCATATTTGGTAAGCTGGAGGGTCTGAGAGAAAGAGGAAGACTCCCAATGAGGTGGATTGGCATAATGGCAGCAGCAATGAGCTCAGGTATAGTAATAATTGTAAGGTTGGCTCAGGATTGGGTAGTGTTTCTTTCTGCTATGCATAGGGTTGCTTTGAGTTAGTACTGAGTGGCACCTAACAAAAACAAATGATCCCATACATTGTTTCCTTCCAGGATACACATTTTATGGCTACAATAGTGTATCAGTGGGGTCATACCTACAAAATTGACAGTCCTCTTATATGCTTTATCAATCTAAACAACTTGATTTGTAGAATGGTGGAAGAGCCTGTTGAAGTTTCAGTTTTGACATCAGCTTAGAGTTAACACCCTGAAAAGATGAGGTACTATCATATAGAGTAAAGGATATGCTTTAGATAATTGGTCATCCCAGTATGCTTTCTTTCTCATAACCACAGTGTAACAATTGTGTGAACAAGGAGATGGAAGGAATGCTGTCTAATTCCCTATTATACCTAAGAACCTTCTTAAAGAATTTTTTCTTCATAACCATAAGGTTTGTGTACAGTTGATTTGAATGCCCTAGGCTCCCAAGTAAAGGATATGTTCATCATAAAATACATCCGTGTTCCAGATAAACTGGAAGTTGATACCACTCTTCAATCATTTTGGGCTCCTTTTGATGCTAAACAAACAATTACTATAGGTATCATTCTGTTGCTTGGATGGTTAGTCTTATTGTTGTTGTTGCTAGCTGCTCTCAAGACAGTTTGCTTCATAGTGACCCTATGTAGCAATAGGATGTCCTGTGACATTCTCCTAATCATTGCTATGATTGAATCTATTGTTGCATCCATCTCATTGAGTGTCTCTCTCTTTTTGCTAACCCTTTGCTTTACCAAACATGATGACCTTCTCCTGGAAAAGGCCCCTCCTGATAACATGACAAAGAAAGTGAGATAAAATCTTGCCATTCTTGCTCTGATTGTATTCCCTCTAAGACAGATTTCTT
>NW_006408630.1:5920486-5972720 GCF_000296735.1 Chrysochloris asiatica
TGGCTATTCCTTTCTCTCCCCCTCCAGTGTCTATTTTATAATATAATGCAAGGAAAACCAAGATTCAAAAGACAGCCAAGCATCTTAACATTATTCCCCCCTTTCCCCCATTACAACCATGTCTCAATCTCTTTATCCCAGAGCCCTGTTGTTCCAAGGTTGTGCCTACATCATTATTTACCTTTGTCCCATTTAGCCCATTCAAACCTGCCTAATTGTTCTCCCATCTGTTTTGCTCTTCCATTCCCCTCTCCCTTCTTGTATATTGCCCCCCTCCCCAATACCCAAACTATCCTGTGTCTATTCCCTGCCCTGTGATCCACCTTCCCCTCCCTACCCTAAACCTACCCTTATGTCCCAGCAACCAGCTAAGAATCCACTTTAGTGGATTAGTATGGGTTTTCTTAGTCTTTTACATTTGTGGGCCTATGCAGTATTTCTCCTTTTGTGACTGACTAATTTCACTCAACATAATGTCCTTAAGGTTCATCCATGTTAGGTAGTGGCATACAGCTTCTTTGTTATTTTTCAAGGTAGCATAATATTCCACTGTGTGTATAAACCACAGCTTGTTTATCCATTCTTCAGTTGATGTGTACTTTGGCTGTCTCCATCTTTTTGCTATTGTAAATAGTGCACCTATGAATATTGGTGTGCATATATCTTCTCATGTTGTGGCTCATTTTTCTTGTGAGTAAATACCAAGTAGAGGAATTGCTGGATCATATGGTATTTCTATTTTCAACCTTCTGAGGAAACGCAATATTGCTTTCCAGAGAGGTTGGACCATTTATTCTACTACCCAGTCGCTTTTCAGGAGGGTGTTGTTCAGTTTCCATGTATTCGACTTTATTGTTTTGGCCTTCATATTGTTGATTTCTAGTTTTATAGCATTGTGGTCTGAGAAGATGCTCTGTAGAAATTTGATGGTTGTGAATTTATGGAGGCTTGCTCTGTGACCTAACACATGGTCAATTCTGGAAAATGTTCCATGCGCACTGGAGAAGAATGTGTATTGTGCTGTTGTTGGATACAATGCTCTGTATACATCTATGAGATCAAGTTGGCTGATTGTGTTGTTAAGTTCTTCTGTCGCATTGTCGAGTTTCTTTCTGGTTGTTCTATCCCTTTTTGAGAGTGGTGTGTTGAAATTTCCCACCATAATTGTGGATTTATCTATTTCTTTCTTCAATTCCATTAAGGTTTGCTTCATGTATCTTGGTGCTCTTTCGTTGGGAGCGTATATGTTTATTAGGGTTATGTCGTCTTGCTCAATTGACCCTTTGATCATGAGATAGTGTCCTTCTTTGTCTCATATGCTGGTTTTTATCTTAAAGTCTACTTTGTCGGAGATTAGTATTGCCACTCATGCTTGTTTATTGCTGCTGTTGGCTTGGGAAAATTTTCCATCCTTTTAGTCTGTTTTTGTCTTTGTGTGTAAGGTGTGTCTCTTGCAGGCAGCATGTTGATGAATCTTGTTTTCTTATCCGTTCTGCCACTCTTTGTCTCTTCACTGGTGCATTCAATCCATTGACATTCAATGTAATTATTGATAAGTATGAATTGATAGCTGGCATTATGTTACTTTTTTGGCAATGTTGTTCATTCTTTGGTTCTGCTTTCCTTCTTGTGTTGGATTTCTGTTCTTTGAGTTGTTTCTTTTTGGTTTCTTCCTAGTTTCTCTATTCGCTTATTCTGCTTGGGAATTCATTTTTATGATATGTTGTGGGGTGTTAACTTTCTTTGGGGTTACCTTGTAGTCTACTAACTTTTCTCTGCATTTAGGATACTCCATTGTAACCTGTAATTTACCTGGCATCCCCACCACCTGGACTTCTGTTGCTGTGTTTGTCCCTTCTTTGACATTGATATGTTTATGTCCTTCAGTTGATCTCTCTGCTCCCTTGAGTTTGTTGTTGTAGTCTCGTTCTGTTCTGGACTCTGCTCTCTGTTGGCTGTGTTCCAGGTGGTGTTGCCATACCTGTCAATCTCTGTTTGTTGTCTGTTCTTGTTGGTTCTCCGTCCACAAAACTCCCTTTAGGATGTTTTGAAGTGCTGGGTTGGTTTTGATAAAATCTCTCAGATTCTGTTTATCCTGGAATGTTTTGATTGCACCATCATGTTTGATTGATAGTTTTGCTGGATAGGTGATTCTTGGTTGACAGTTTTTTTCTTGCAGGGTTTTGTATATGTCTCCCCATTGACATTTTGCCTGCATGGTTTGTTCTGAATAGTCAGAGCTTAATCTAATTTGTTTTCCTTTATAAGTTATATTTCTCTTTTCCCTGGCCATTTGTAGTATTCTTTACTTGTCTTTGAATTTGGAGAGCTTGACTCTTATATGTCTTGGAGACTTTCTTTTGGGGTCTATCCTTCCTGGGGTATGTTGGGCTTCTTGAATATTTATCTTCTTGTCTTTTTAAGATGTTAGGGAAATTTTCTTCCAGAAGCTCTTCAACTAACTCTTTTGTGGACTTCTTTGATTCTTCTTGTTCCGGAATGCCAATAATTCTTAAATTATTCCTCTTCATGTTATCCAGCATGAATCTTAGACTCTCTTCAGATTGTTTTATCCTTTTAGCTGCTTGCTCTTCTATCTTGGCAGTATTGAGAGATTTGTCTTCCAGTTCGCTAGTTCTGGCTTCCATCTCTTCTAGTCTGCTTCTTTCCCCTTTCAGCCTTTTGTCCATTTCTTATATCTTATTATTGATCTCTTGGACATCTTTTTGCAGGTTTTGAATTGTTTCCAATGCTGTGTCAATCCTATTTGATTGTTCCTGCAGTACTTTCCTTACTTCTTCTTTATTTTCCTCAACCCCTTTTTAGAGTATTTGAATTTGTTTCCATATCATTCTTCTGAATTCCCTCTCAGGCATAACCAGAACCAGCTCCCCCTCCTCTATAAAGCATTTGTCTGTCTCCAGCTCATTTGCTTCAGCTGCTCTCTTCTGCTTTTGGATGTGTTTTGATAATGTTGATAGTTTCTTATTGGTCATGGTTATTATTATTTTATTATAAATATTATTAATATGATTAGGAGATAGGCTTCCCTTATTGTCTGTAATGCATAGCAGGTGTTGTTAGGTCTTGTCTAAGTGGTGGAGTAGTATGGTGCATGCTTATATCTTGGCTATATGGCCACGCTTGCTACTTCTTCTTAGAGGTGAGGGAGGGAGGAAAAGCTCCCACCTCCAGGAAGTACGTGTGATCAAAAGCAGAAGTAATATAAATGCATAGGCAGAAATCACCCCTTTGTAGCAGAGATGAGGCTTTGGTCAACTTTTCCGTGCTACACTATCAGTGTGGGTGTGCAAATAGAAGCCTCCAGCAGGGGTGGGGGTGACCCCTCTTTCAGGCCTCTCCTCTAGCCACTGCCATGTAGGTGGGCAGGTATATATTGGGGAGTTAATGGGAGAAAGATCGACTGCTACTTTTGTCTCTGATTGTCAGTTATCTGCCTGTGCTCAGCGCCTATCTTGGGATGGTTGAGACCTGTTCTGTTGGGTTTTTATAGATTGCCTTGATTTTGTCCTGCCCAGCGAACTCAGGCTGCTGCCCAGCCGTGGGTTGTCAGATTGATAGCTGGGTATTTTAATTTGTTCCCTGGGAGAGAGGATGCATGTCCCGCCCGAACAATAGCTGGAAGATCCACGCTGCTACCTGAGAGTCAGGCAGGGTGGCTTCAGATTTGCGGTGGCGGCGGATGACGTCAAAAAGTCGCCACCCCTTTCCCTCTCTCTGTGCCTTGCCTAAACTGTCTCACCTGATGTTGGCACTGAAACCTTAAACTGGGGCAGGGAGATTTTGGGGGGCTTGTGTCGCTTCTTGCGGTTTCGTTTGTTTAGGTTCATTTTTTTTGCTGGAAACGCTGCTTTCTGAACGGGCTTGCTTTAGCCCCACCCTCTAATCTCTGAGGGGCGGGGTAATCACCTTAGTTCCCGCCAGTCTGCAGGTGAGATTTTTAAGATCCTGCAATTTCCTCTGCAGTGTGATTTTTCAAAAATGCGAGTTTGAGAAATTGAAGCACTGGGTCTTATGATAGTTCAAAGTCTGTGGGTTTGCTATATGAAAGTTTCCTTTGTGAGATCCCCCTCCCTTCTCACCGGAGCTTTCCCTATCTGAGTCCCCTGGCTGCAGCCCGGAACCAGAAAAAACATCTTCCTGTAATCTTGATACCACATTCTTCTTCATATGATCCAGTTTCTCAGATTTTTTTGCTCAGCATACAGATTCATTAAATATAGTGAAAGGATACAAACCTAACACATGCCTTTCCTTATTTTACACTATTCAGTATTCCCTTGCATTATGTGTTTATTAAATGAAATAATAAAGAAAACTGTCTTCTAGTAAATAGTTCTGATACAGGAACGCTATTAAAAGAGGAAAAAGTAGTTAAAATGGACATTATAATGAAAACCTTGAAACAAACTGAAATGAAAGCCCTAAGTATACATTCATTTATTGCTTTTATATTAAATTCATAAAGGCCTGCAATTGTTGTTCTTGTGTACCATTTAACTAGTTTTGTCTCATAGAGTGACATGCTATAGAGTTTCTTAGATTGTATATCCACCACTTGTCTGTCAGTTTGATGTACTGTGGTGGCTTGCATGCTGCTGTGATGTTGGAAACTATGTCAGCAGTATTTTAAATTCCAGCAGGGTCAACCATGGTAGACAGGTTTCAACAGAGCTTCCAGACTAAGACAGACTAGGAGGAAGAAAGGCGGACTGCTTCTGAATGTTTATCCACTGAAAATCTTATGAATAACAGTGAAACACTGTCAGATGTAGTGCCAGAAAATGAAAACATACTGAATAACAGCAGAACATTATCAGATATAGTGCCAAAGATGAGTCCTTCAGGTTGGAATGCACTCAAAATATGACTGGGGAAGAGCTGACTTCTCAAAGTACAGTTGATCATGATGCTGTGAATGGAGCAAAGCTTTCAGGACCTTTATATGCTGATGGGGCACAACTCAGAATGAGGAGAAGGAGCCACAAACATCCATTAATAATTAGAACATGAATCAAGGAAAATAGGGAGTCATGAAAAAAGAATCTAAATGCATGAAGATCGATAGGCATATTGATGAAATTGAATAAATCTATCAATTTCTTTAGTATAAAATTACTAAAAAATTGGATTATTTGGATTATCTTCAGCAAAATTTTACTTGCATATAATTTTAATGATAGTCATTGATTTTGGCATTATGATAGATCAACTTTCTTTGGAACAAGCACAAATATGGATCTCCTCCAATCAATTGGCAAGGTAGCTATCTACCATGTTTCTTGACTCTGAAACGTGCTCTTTAGCATAGAGAAGTGACTCTAACAAATGATGAAGTAAAAGAGCTGAATATAAAATTTCAAAGGACAGCTTAGGAAGATAAGACCAAGTATTCAAATGAAATGTGCAAAGACCTGGAGGTACAAAACCAAAAGGGAAGAACACAGTCAGCATTTCTCAAGCTGAAACAACAAAAGAAAAAAATTCAAGCCTCAAGTTGAAATATTGAAGGATTCTATGAACAAAATATTGAAAGACATAAGAAACATCTAAAGAACATGGAAGGAATACAGTCACTATAACAAAAATAATTGGTTGATGCTCAGTTATTTTAAGAGATACCATATGATCAAGAACCAGGGATATTGAAGGAAGAAGTACAAGCTGAACTGATGACATTGGCAAAAATCAAGGCTCCAGAAATTGACAGAATACAAATTGAAATGTTCTATACCTAGCTGTAAGGAGCTCTGGTAGTGTAGTGGTTACGAATCGGGCTGTTGGAAACTACCAGCCATTCTCCATGAGAAAGATGAGGCTTTCTGCTCTCATAAAGATTTACAGCCTCGGAAACCCTGTGTAGTGTTACTATGAGTCAGAACCAACTCCACCATACTTAACAACAACAACTTCATGCATAGCTCTAAGTGATTAAAGTCCCTATATTTTCTCTGTATTTTGTCTTCTGCTCTATCCCAGCCAGTAAGTCTCAAGTTTGGGACTTGGACTCTTTCTATAGGAACAGATACTTTTCCCAACTTCTTTCTAGTGCAACAGTATGGCCTTTCCTTTTTTTCTAGTGCTGTGCACACCCAAGACGTTTAGGAGTCCTGTGTTACAACAAAACAACAACAACTTTTTTTATGTTTGAGAAGGATCAATAGGAAGGTGGAGGTGAGCCTCACTTCATAAGTAGGAAAAGTGGCAGTGCTTTTATGTACAATTTTGATAATCAACTCAGCTAAACGTTTGTCTTCCAATCATTTCTAAATTATGTCACCACCCACACTCTATGATGACTTTCCTTTATGAAAACCTTTTTCATATTGGGACACAAAACTGTAAAATTAGTAAGTAACCATATTTTAAAAATCCATACACATTTCAAAACAAATGTTAAAGTAAAACAATTATTGCTAAATTGAAACAAAGATAAATTAAAGGATTAATAGAATTTTTACATAAATAACTTTTGTCTACCTTTAGTGTTAAACATCTTCAATTTAGATGCACATTCAAAGCAATCAACCAATCAAATAATGAGACAGATAATATTATTTTATTTCTTATGTTTTTTACTATAACTTATCAACCATGTTTCAGAAACAATAATGGTTCTTAGATAATTGCCAAAACTGAACAGCAGAGGGCAGAAAATAGCAAATCTCTTTCTTGTACACTATTCAATTCAACTGTAGTTCTATGAGTTTTGAATGATCAAAATTGATTTTATTTCTGATCAATTATACATATATATGTATAATGAGAATCATAATGTCATGTAATTGTATGTCTATAATTACATACATTATTGCACAGCAGGTTTTAAAGTAAATATTAAATAGAGCTTAGAATAAAAAGTAAATGTATGAATTATCATCTTTATTTTTATAATCCATTTACCTTAGTTAATTTAATTGACATAAATTGTTAATTTATATGTCATTTAAATTAACAATTTAGTTAATTTAATTGACACATAAATTGACATTTTTCTATGCTTGAGAAATGTATGCTATTTAAACATTATACTGAATTTCAAAAGTTTTATGAATGTTAACACTAATACAATGATGTTACTCTTGCAGATGATAAGTTTGTAGACATGCAAAAGGTGTATATATATAGTTGCTTTGTGAAGACCAATTAAATAGTATCAAATGAATTGTAAGTGATGTCTTCAAACATTTCTATTTCCATCTTACATATGAATTAAAATTAATTACTTGTTGTTGTTAAGTGCCGTTGAGTTGAGTCAGTTCCAACCCATAGCGATCCTGTATAGGGTTTCTGAAGAGCAGCTGGTGAGCTTGAACCACTGACCTTGAAGTTCAAATGGCTTGGCAGCCTGGCGCATTAACCCACAGTGCTATACCAGGACTCGGCACTAGCTTTTCCCCTAAATTATTACATATTGTTTACTAAGGAAAAGTTCTCTATGATTCAGCAAACTGTCATTTCATATATTTCTTTTTGTAGTATACAGTTCAGCCCATTTTTAGTTCATCTCTCTTTGACCTAAAAAATTAAGGTATAATAATTTTAGAATCAACTCTGATTTTTAAATTCATTTATATTGACCTATATTCATAATTTTTTTTTTATATTCAAGCTCCTCTCTATTTCTCTTGCCCCTGCCTCTTATATTTATTTCAAATTACTTTGTATGAAATTGGAATTCTTCTTATGAAAAAATCTGATGGAGAAAAAAATATACAAAAATGACTGGAGTTTATTTTTTATTATTTTGCTGTGAACTCTTCTTTTAAATTTTTTATTTCAAAGAAGACATTTTTTCAAATAATTTTTTGTGCCTTAGATCACAAATAGTGATTAGATGGAACTAATCTTTGTTCTAAAAAATGAATATACATATTATTTTATGCCCTTAATTATTTTTATTACTTTTTTTTTTTTTTAAGGCTAAATGTGTTTTGATTCAGAGGATCTCTTTCATATGTAGTGGGTGGTATTTAATAACAGACTACAATGAATTCTTAGTGATAAGACTAGGTGGTATTATTTTATCAGTTCTATATAAACAGATTATAGGTATTCTCACTTCTTAATTAGAAATATGCATCAACAGTAAAAACAAAAAATTTTATATCTGGAAATCACATAGTTACAGTATTTCAGAGTCAAAGAGGATGTCTTACTCATCCTCATTTTTAAAATGTGAAAATCAAGGACTAGAGTGATTTGGGGGCAAGTAAAAGGAAACAGGCAAAAAAGGATGCAAACATGCTTTAATGTGACAATTGCACAGGAAGGCAACCTCACTCCTTGCATTCTGGAATATTAGCAAATTCTTTCTTCTTAAATATTGTGAATTCTAATTTCCTATCTCCTGCAAACACTCTTTGTACTCGACCCGTTTTTATTCCTTTTTTGAAACCACAAGAGCCATAAAACTTGTTGAGAATTTCTGAGACAGCAGAGGGAATTGCCAGAACTGGTTCCCAGGGATAGGATTGGCAAGCTGTGTGAAGTGCATAAATTCCACAGGGGGAAGTCCAATCTTCCATCCTCACCAACTCCCTTTCCACAAACTTTATATCCCTAACCTCATCTTTCTTTCCCTGTGGTCTCAAGCTCATAGTTTCGACATGGTGAGTTAGCTTGCTTCCTTGGAGCAGTGATTTTTCAAAACTTAAGGCCCAAACGCAATGGCAATGGAGTATTCAGATTGTAACTAAGCCTCTGGTCTGCAGCTTTGCGGCCTTTCTAGCCTCCTCCTTCCGCTAGACTTTCCTTGAAATAGACTCTCTGGCTTTCAATCCGTATAAAGAAAGGGCTTCTCAGGAGACAAATCTACATGTCTCTAAAAGGAGAGTGAGTTTGCCTTGAAGGTTGTGAGGGAAAGACCCGCATACATTGTGGCTCATCAAGTCCGCATTACAACCCTCAAAGTATTTCAGAGATTCAACCTTCAACTTCGCTTATCCAGCTGGTTTTAACCTTTAAAAATAGTGTTGACTTTTCCTCCCATATTGGGTATACCAATCGAAGATAAATTGGAATACTTATTCGATTGTTATTTTGTTTGAATGTTTGCTTTTTGGTTGAATTAGGTAAGGTGGATGGCAAAATACCTGGGTGGAATTCTAGAGGTGTTTTCTCAGAAGACAGAAGATGACAATCAAAATAACTTGAAACTTGACACTTAATACAGCATAGCCTTGGGAAAGAACTCTCCACTCTAAACGATGAGCAATTCTGCATCTCATGCAAAGCAGCCGGAAATCAGCTTTGCTGCATTTGATTCAGGGCCATATCATCTCTAGGCAGCAGCGAAGGCACAAAGGTAGCCTCATGCTGGTAGAGAGGCGCTGTCCTCGGTGCTGAAAGTCAGAGGGACTAGCTGGGAGAGGCAGCTCCTGAGACCCACTGTCTCCTGCCAGAACAGCGGCTTCGGGGTTCTGAGCCGCGCTTCCTCAGCGTCCCGCGCGCCCCACTGCCAGAGCGCTTCGGGGTGCCGGTCACCGGCCGGGGGAGGGGTGAGTGCGCGCGCCCACTGTTTGCCGAGACTCGCGCACGCGCGCCGGGGACTGCCTGCTCCTCTCTGACTTGCCTCTGTGTGTGTGTGTGTGTGTGTGCGTGTTCGCGCGCGCGCGCGCGCGCGTGTGTATGTGTGAGAGAGAGGAAGAGAGCGCGATAGAGGGTGAGTGTGTGTGAGTGCATGGGAGGGTGCTGAATATTCCGAGACACTGGGACCACAGCGGCCACACAGCTGAAAACTGCATCCAACCAGTCCTCTGGACTTCAGGAGCGGGAACAGGGCCCAGGGCAGCAGCAACCACCAGCAGGACCTAAGAAATAAGGCTTCTTTTGCATCCAGTCAAGGCTTTTAGCAGCTTGGTGCTAAATTGTTGTCTCAAAATGCAGAGGATCTAATTTGCTGAGGAAAACGGCCAAGAAGGAAGAGGAGGAAAAGGAAGAAAAAAAAAAAAAAAGAGTATTTTGTGGATGCTCTACTTTTCTTGGAAATGCAAAAGATTATGCATATTTCTGTCCTCCTTTCTCCTGTTTTTTGGGGACTGATTTTTGGCGTCTCTTCTAACAGCATACAGATAGGTAGGTACTCTTTGTGCTATGCTTTTGAATTGTGCATAATTCGGTATTAATCTTTGTTCACAGTGGACAAATTAATTCATGTCATGTAGACTTATGTCATACCTTGACTGCATTCCAGATTTAAACTGCCTAGAATATACATGATATTTTTTAGCTTGAAGTAAAGAGAAAATGCTATTCCTTACATACACATAAAAAAGGGGCTTCTAATTTCTGAACCCTGGATTTGATTAATTCTGGCTTAACAGTGTTTTCTGGTTTGTTCAGATACTTTAGAGGTCTGAATGCAAAGCTTGTGATTATTAGGAAAGGTGAAAGTCTCCGTCCACCTACTGGCCTCTCAGATTTTCATCATTGTCTTGACCCCTTGGGTAACATTTGGGCGTTCGACTCCCCACTAATAGAGTTCCCTGTTTATTCTGCCTACTGTCAGCAATAAGAGACTCTTGGGCTATCAGACACTCCTTTCCCTCTTGGGCACTGACACTGTTCCCTGGCTTGGTGTTTGTTCTTTGCAGGGGGGCTATTTCCGAGGGGCGCTGATCAGGAATACAGTGCATTTCGCGTAGGGATGGTTCAGTTTTCTACTTCGGAGTTCAGATTGACACCCCACATCGACAATTTGGAGGTAGCAAACAGCTTCGCAGTCACCAATGCTTGTAAGTAATGAATATTCATACCTTTCCGGTGCAGCTCGAGGAAAGGCAGCTAGTGTGAGTGCCGGATGGTGTGTGCGTGTGCGCGTGAGTGTAGGTGCCAGTGTATGGATGTGAGTGACTGCACACGCGCGTGCATGTGATGGGGAAGGAAGAATGTAGATGCAATTTCGGATACCCCCGTTGGCTTGGTGGGGGTGTTGGAGAGTGGGCGAGAGGCACTGAAGAGCGTGCGCACTTGCAAGCCAGTGTGAGGGTTGTAGCTGGGGGAGGCTTTCTTAGGTTCTGGGGCCTCGCACTCACCTCCTTCAAGAAAAGCCCTGCCCACCCCCACCCCTCCCCTCTCGCGCGCCTCTTGGCACCCTGCCTGCAGAGAACACGCTGTTCCCCTGGGTTCGCTGTCGTGCTGTTGGACAGATCCCACAGGGGACCGACTGACTGAGCCTCGCCGCTTGCTAGGGCAGCTGCAGCTTGAGGTTTGGATCCGCAGCCCCAGTTGGGGCTCATCCTACTGTCACTTTGAGTCCCACGTTTTCCTACCCGACAGGGCAAGTTGTTAATGGCTCTGGAGTTGGGATAGGGGCTATTACATAACGCCCACCCGAGGGCCGCTAGACAGCAAGGAGCAAGGCTGACGCAGGTCCAGGCCGAGCCGGCAGGGGCTGTGGGCGTGTGTTGTCAATTATTCGTTCTTCGGCCTCCCAGGTCGAAAGGGGCGATTCGACCCAGGGCACCTGGATTAGCTTGCAGACCTGGAGCGCTTTGTTCTTTGCGTGCGTGCGGGGTCTCCAGCTATGTAAGCCAGAGGAAAAGAATCTAGCTGAGTTTGAAATCTTAAAGAAGTCTCTGATCAGCCATTTTAGTCTTCGCAGTTCTCCATATTAGCCTTATCACTCCACTCAGTGTTTCACAACCCACGAGGAAGCTTTTTCTAGGCTTCCGGAAAAAGTAACAGAACCCAAGCAATTAGGTGTCTCTAGGCTCAATGGCAAGGTTCCTCTGTTCTTGCTCAGGCGCTCCCTCCCCCACGTCAGCGTGGGTAGTGCAGCCGCAGCTACTGTACCTTCCTTGCCTACTTCCAGCAGCTGCCATCATTTGCTGGCGACTGGCTTGAAGTGATTCTGTCTTGCCGTGATGTTCTCAGCGTTTTGTTTTTTCATAGTTAGCGTTTTGTTTTGGAGGGGGCTTTTATTTGAACATGATTTACCCCACCACTTGACTATAGAGTAAAGAAGCTAGCTAGCGGAAAATTACCACAGGAAAAGTCCAACTGCAGTGTTCCCACATTAGGCAAACAACTGGTTGCCATCTCACTTTCCCATATGAAGCCTTAACCATATATTCGATAGTCTGGCTTGATTATTATAGTCTGGAACATCATCAACTCATTTTAAAACTGGTGTCACCTGAATGAATGAAGCATCTTAACACTTTTCTTTGATTGATAGGACACAGGCATTACTGCGACCACTTTAGATATCTGTCAACCAATTCTTTATGAAGAATACGTGTAAGAAGGTTTCAGTGCAATATGTTGGTGTTTTGGTTTTTTCCAAATGATGATGCAGAGTAAGAAAGAACCTAAAAGTGGATTATTGAAAAAAAAAATCCATAAAAATACCTTGGAAAATTGTAGAAATACATTTAAAAAAACAACACCAAAACAGTAGTAGGTTAATTGTTGAAGATTTATTATGCTCGACTTATTTGCCTACCTGATTTGAACCATTCATTTGGTATGAAGAAGTTTCTTTTATTTCACCATGAATAACAAATTTGACATGCTTGTGTGCTAATTATTTAACTGTATATAATTGTATACTAGGATGGAAATGCTTTAGAAACAGAGACCAAAAAACACTTAAGACATCTTCATGGGTATATAAATCAGGAAGATTTAAAAAGTCAATGATTGAGAAGTTTATCTATTGGTGAAAATGAGAAGAGTTTATTATGAAAATAGCAGATATTCTCACTGAATAAAATGAATATTTTTTGATTCTAGTAACTTCAATACTGGGACCTTGCAAAGATAAAAAATGTGACTAGATTAAGTTAGGTGACTTATTTAGTTACTTAGTCTCAATATTTGTGAATACATTTATTTTAAAATATAAATTGAATTAAAATAAAACATACAGACAAAAGGAAAAATTATATATGTGTATATATAATTCAAGTATATATATTAATGTATTTATATATTCAGCACATAGATTTAATTAAAACAAAGCAGAAACAAAAATTAAACCACCAAATAATGTGTCTGTCCATAGTTCTGAGAAACCTGAATAATGAAATACCCGTTTTGCATAGATTTCAAGAGTGCAGGACTCCTTTTTCCCTCAGAAAGTTAAGCTAAAATAAAAATAACGTGTGTCTCTAAATCCCGTAATTATTATTTAATGTATTTTACTTTAAGACACTAACAGAAGTTGCGCTGAAGAACTGCAAGTATTTTTAAATTGTAGATATGGGAATTCAGAATAATGGCATTTGCACCTCCCATGTTGCAAGTAATCTTATTGATGGATGAAGAGAGTTGATTACAAAATAGAGGCTCATTAGATACAATCTTCTGGAGTTGACATTGAACTCATTGACTGGGCAAGTTTCTTAACTTTTGTGATTCAGTTTCTTTATTCCTGTAGGAATTTTACAATATAGAGATTGTAAACATGAAACGGAGTATTTATATCCTTCTTTACTTTGTTATGTTTTGCTAAGAATAATAGAAAATATAAAAATAGCTCTTTCCAGAGAGTGAGAGAGAAAGATACTTTGGAAATCACAATCACCAAGTCAATAGTCAAGAAATGGATAGAAATCTCTAGTGGGAAAATTGTCAAGATGAGTCTTGATCATTTAAATCCTGTTTAAGGTTTCATGCTAAAGTTTATTCTTCATTTTCTTGCCTTTTCATTCAGTGAGTCTAACTCTTTTCTATATCAAATGGAAGCAGCAGGATCAGATATTATGTTTGTTGAGACCAAAACAGCTTTCTCCCATTATTTCCTATAAATCTAGATAATTTTGCTCTTGGTTTCATTATTAAAATGATATGTATCATCAACCAATGCCATAATGTAGCTTATTCTTTCTCCTAGTTAGTTCATCGATAGAAAATTCCACAGGGTGTGCGCTGTAAGATAAAGCACTGGACCTAAAGGACTGTTTAAACCACAATGTCAGTGGTTAAAACTTACCAGCTGCTCCTTGGAAACCATAGATATGGTCACTATGAGTCAGAACTGACTTGACGGCACTTAACAACAACAACAAGCTTATATAATAATAAGGTTATAGTATTAACATAGAGTTTTGATAGCTCAATACTATAATATTTTCAAAACTAAAATGTGTCTGTTTGCTAACTTAATTTTATTCCTTGGAAGAATTTGTTTGGAACTTCTGAGCTTGACATTGATTTAAGGATCCAAGGAGATCCACTGAATAGGTTAAGGTTATGTAAATGAAATGCAGTCATTTTCTTCTCAACTGGGTAAAATAACTGTGTGCATCACACTGAACACCCACATCCTTCTAGCTCACAGTCATAGAGGGATAATGAAAGTACCTATTTGTTCCCATTTGTTTCCATGGGTACCTGAAGAAATAGAGTTCCAATTTCTTTCTTTTTCTCTGTGTCCTCCCCCAAGCCTTTCAATTCCCCTTCCCCTTCCGCCTGCCTCTCCTTTCTTCTTTGAAGGATATTCTAAGATTCTTTCTTCTGGGAGGTTGTTTTTCAAAAATAAAACTCCACTATAAGTAACTCTAAATCATAAACCCAGAAATAAGTTAAGACTAAAATCTGATGTTTTAAGATTTAAAATCAGTGATGAATCTCAAAATTAATTTATTCATCTATTAGTTCAATAAATATTTGTATAGTATATCCTATGTGTCAAGGATTATAATAGTTTTCTCCCTATGGTAATTCATTTTGGTTCTAACCTGTTCCCCTCTATAGCTTTGGCACCTTCATGTGCACACTGTCTAGAGTGGTGTGCAAACTCATTGATGTGAGAAAGTCAGGCTATTCAAGTTTTTTTATGCCAAATTAATTTATAAAGCAACTAAAATAATCTGGATTTTTGTGAAAGCAAAAAATCTATTGGCACACGTGTATATACTACATATTCAGATTGTATAGAAAATAATAAGAATTATTTAGTTTCTAAATATTACCAATAAACTTTAATGTTATTTTCATTGCTAAAACTTGTTTAAAATAAAGTGTCTGATAGGGTTGCAAATATCAGTGATCTCACAGGGTTTTGAGATTTAAAATGTTATATTAATTTAGTCTTCAAAATATTTTCTTTTTGCTTGGCTTGAGAAATAGCTTTGACAAATAACTATTAGACTATTTAAAATAATTTGATAATTTTGCATTTACATTTCATAAAACAATTATAAAAACATTAAATTTAAAGAAATTGATAATAAAAATCTACTTTTTCTCCAAGCCAGCAGATGGAGATGTTGGAGAAAATATTGTTTTTTCATAAAGCTGTTGCGCACACTGAATATCTTTTAAAACATTGTAAACACATTTATTTGGAGAAATTGAAAAACATAGATGATGTCCAATTAGAAAAATTATAAATAAAAATTGGTTTAGTAAAAAATAATGTTCAATACTTTTTATAAACAATGTTTTTATTTCTTCTAATACCACATATAAAAAAATCTTATAAATTTGCTTTATAAAGACATTCAGGGACACTATAGTTATAAACGATGTTGTCTAAGAGAATATCCTAAAATTTATTTTTCAGCTTTTAAACATTAATTGCCCTGGTATCATTTTGAAAAAATATATGTCTTTAAAATTTTAGTCATGAATTATTGAGATTTCGTTTTTGTGTTCATAAGATTAAATTGATGTTTGCTAAATCTTATTGCATTTTGCAAGAGTGACATTTCATGTGTATAACAAACACACACACACACATACATGTTATTGTTCTAATTGTAGAGTTTAAATAGTCAACTTGGTTACTATAAAGCAATGATAAGATTTTATGGTGTGAAGAAAACCATGGACACATTTATCTGAACACAGTATCTTTTAACTTTGTATAGCAAATATTGTCATATTGAATGGTACATTTCAAAGAAGGAAATAGTATTTTGTGTGTGCAAATATGTCATTGAATTCTTTTGTAGTTAAACTTTAATACTTCAATTATTACAAGAGAATGTTAAAAATTATACGACACAGAATCAATGAATGGTATTAGTTGACATATGTTTTTAGATTAAAAATTAAGTATTTATATAGATACTATATGAAATTTTAAAAGCTTAGTGTTAGGTAAGATTTTGTGCTATCCTGGTGTGGTGCTGTGAATTAATGCACTAGACTGCAAAGTTCGTTTGAACCGTGAGATCAGTGGTTCAAGCTCACCAGCTACTCCTCCGAAGCCCTATATAGGGTCGCTATGTCAGAACCAACTCGACGGCACTTAACGACAATTTTTATTTAAGGTCTTGAACCTTCAGTCAGCTTGCTGAAGAGACATAGAATATTTTGGTTTTCAAGTCTTTAAAGTGCCGGACTCATTCATTGCACTGTGGCATTATGGCAAGAGGATGCTGATTCATGCCTCGATCTCAGATCCATCTATCATCTCTTCCAATAATGCTTTGCTAACTTTCATACTTCGCAGAGCTCTGGATATCTTAGGGAAATTGAAAAAATACAGTTGTTTCTTAATTGTTGTTATTGTTGTTAAGTGCCATCGAGTCGGTTCCGACCCATAGCGACCCTGCGTAGGGTTTCCAAGGAATGACTGGTGAGCTTGAACCGCCGCCTACCTTGCAGTTCAAATAGCTTTGCAGTCTGGCACATTAATCCACAACACCACATCAGAACTCCGTTTCTTAATTACTCCACTATATGTTGCTGTTTAATTGAGTATTCAAGACAGTGAATGTGTATTTCCTTTTCCTTCTTTTTAATAGTCAATAGAAGTACGTAATCTGCAGTACAAATGCTGTTACAGGAAACAAAATCTGAATTTGAATAGATAATTATTGTTATTATTTTTAATAAGCAGAGGTTATATTACATTAAGAGCTAACTGTTTATATTAGAAGTATTGGGTAAATTACATGTCCTTTCTCCTTCTTTAACTGGATTTCGTCAAGTATTCTCTAGATTCCATTAAAATATTAGCTCTTTTACTATAGTAAGGTTCAGTCAAATTTTTGAAGTTTTCTCTATTGATTGAAATCGCGAATTGCCAAGTCAGTTACAAAGTCATACCTCTTTAGTACAATACAACAATTAATAGTTGAATTCAAAGTCAAAATTTCAAAATTAATTGTGATTTAAACATTTTCAAACAAAATTAATTGTAGCAGGTCTTAATAATTTGTAAAAAAAAAAAATGAATGTGGTTCTTAAAAGGTGTTAGGAGTTTTTATCAGAATTTAAGCTGTATTTTCCAGTATTATTCAATGGAAAGCATTGTGTTAGTTTTGGTCATTTTAGTTTTTAGTATGGAAATTCTTTAAAATTACTAAGTAGAATGTAAAATGTTACCTTCTCCAAGGCAAGGCCATGTCATTGTTAACTTTGTATCTTCACAAAGTGTAAATCAGTTCCCAGTGCACTGAGTACCTAATAAATACTTAGCTATTAAACATTTGCTTTATAGAAGTTTTTAAAAATCAATATGTTATATTTTTTAAAGTAAAATATTCTTTTTCTATGCATTTGAATTTCAGAAGAAACAATTTACTTGATATCTTCCTCAACTCCTATTTTAAGAGATGTGTAATATATTTATTTTGATTTTCATCTACAAACAAATTCGAAGTTACTATCTTTACTTTTAGAGCTACATTGATAAGTGCCAAAACAATTTTCTGAAGAAATATATAATAAACATTTTAAAGGGGAAACATTATAAAGGGTCACTATTGGTCGGCATCAACTCTAGGGCACTTAACAACAACAATAGCATATATGCTAGTACTTAGTATGACATAAACACTGCTTCAAAAGGTTAGAAAAGAAGACGTCATTATAAGGAACCTGAGTAATGGGTCAACTGCAGCTTCCATTTTAATTCCACAGAATTGCTTATACATATGGCTTGAACTGTCAGAAAATTCACTTTGTATTTTTCCAACGCTCGTATTTGTACCACAGTTTTCTGAGTTAATTATTTTAGTGCAAATTTAAAAGTGAGTAATTGCCAAAACAAAACAAAACAAAACAAAAAAACAAAAAATGAGAACGTATGGACAGCTTCTTGAAGTGGACCTTTTGTTCTATTTGCATAATGTGTGATTTTTAAAACATCTTTTTGGTGTTCATACATTTCTTGCTCTTTTGGTGCTTTCAGTCTACAATTAGAATTTGCTTTACTCTTGCTTTGCTTTGCCTTATTTTCATCCTACTAATTATTGACAAGAGCAAAACTATCTTGCTATATGTTTTTATATGACATTAGTGAAAATATTATCAAAAGTGCTTATTATTAATGTGTAGTTTCAGATAGATTTAAAATTCTGTCTTGAAATTTATGAACATTTTGAGATGACTGGAATATATGGAATTGGGATTCCTGGTGTGGCACTTTAGAATAAGTACTGGACTGCTAACTACAAGGTTGGCAGTTCAAACCCAACAATTGCTCCTCAGAAACCTGATACAGGGTCTCCATGAGTTAGAACTGACTCCACAGCACTTACCAATACGTTTTATTATGTTATTGTTGGTAAGTGGTGTTGAATCAGTTCTGACCATACTAACCCTTTATAGAGTTTACAAGGAGCAACTGGTGAGTTTGAACTATAGATCTTGCTGTTCAAACCAAGCTTGTGGTCCAGTGCTTATCCTACAGTGCCACACCAGGACTCCAGGAATTTATACGAAGATAATTTCTTGGATTGTTTTAGTTTTGTATCTCTTCGTATCTCATGAACTAGTGGAATGTTCCTTATAGTTACACTATTTGGATTATTATGGCCCTTAGGGGTAATGCACTGGACTGCAATATTGGTTTGAACTGAAAGGTTGGCAGTTCAAATTCACCAGCTGCTCTTTGGAAACCTTATGCAGGGTCACTATGAGTCAGAACCTACTCAAAGGCATTTAACAACAACAACATTATATATTTTATGATTATTTTATAGTAATTTCTGTATTATCTCATGATTATATTTGTATTTAACATATGAACATAGACTGGCTCGAACCGGGAAATGATTAAATTTTAGTTTGTTTAAAATACATTGAATAATGCATTGTATTTCTATGAAACCTATTACCCTTCATGTAATATTAAATTTAACCTGAAATACTATGGCATTCACTTGTTTTATGATCCTTTGGTACTTTCACTTTGAATGAGTTTTCGTGAACATCCGTTGAGCCTCTTTAATAAAAGTAAAACAGTAAATAGTTACCATTTAGTTGACTTTGAAACATAATGAATCTGTGTGTCAGAGCAGAACTTCATAGAGTTTTCAAAAGCTGTTTATTTTTTCCCTAGGCACTGGGTGGACTAGAGCAGTAGAGTATGTTAGCCAGTGACTCCTTAATGTAAATATTTTGTCTGGTATTTTTTCATAAATATCCAATTTTGATGATGCAGCTAAAAATATGTTTATGTTATCTAAGTACACTGTATTCATGATATTATACTATGGCAGCATATTAGTGGATTTTTCATCCCGTAACAGATTGTGACCTAGGTCAATTATTTTTAGCCTTAATATAAATTTAATTGAAACTCAAGTTACATAATATGATATAATAAAAGATATTCTGGGGTCATAAATTTTTTGCAGCTAGTATAAAGTCTGTACTAAAATACTACTCTATTTTATGTATATTGTTTTTGTTGTTAAGTGCTATCCCGTCAGTTTCGACTCCTAGCTATCCTGTATAGGGTTTCCAAGGTGCAGTTGGTGAGCTTGAATCACTGACCTTGCTGTTCAAACAGACTTTACAGTCCAGCACATTAGCCCACAGCATTCATTTTATAATTTTTTCTAGTATCAGTATTCAGGCATTGCAGCATGAATATGTCAGCATTTATTATATATATTTTATTCCTATATGTGAGGTATCTTGGTGTGGTACTGTAGGATAAACAATTGACCACAAAGTCGGTTTGAACTGCAAGGTTTGCTGTTCAAACCCATCAGTCACTCCTTGGAAACTTTGTAAGGGTTGCTATAAGTCGGAACCAACTCGACGGCTCTTAACAACAACAATAACAATACGTGAGAAAAAGGATAGAATGGGCATGTTAAAATATATACTTCTGGCTTAGAAAACATATTTCTATTCCTTTAAGATATCTATTTTTAGATATCTTAAAATGTGGAAAGGGCTGTGTAGTAGAAGGGGAGAACTTGGTGTGCTAGGCAAGGCATTAACGCATAAAATAAAGGCATTTGAAACTGAGGACTCTATTTTGGCTTGGTGTTTGCTCAGTTTACACTTCTAGGGTAAAAATTTTAATTTACACTACTTGTTGTTGTTAAGTGCCGTGGAGTCGGTTCCAACTCATAGCGACCCTACACAGGGTTTCCGAGGCTGTAAATCTTTACGGGAGCAGACCGCCTCATCTTTCTCCCGCGGACCCGCTGGTAGTTTCGAACTGCTGACCTTGAGGCTCACAGCCCGATTCGTAACCACTTGGGTTACTATTAAATGGTGAGTTTTAATCATCATATTGATTTTGGAAAATACAAACTATTACTTTTGGAGGTAAGCCAGAAGGAAAGAATCACTCTTAGACAAAAACACCAGTATCAGGTGGTTTATCATGCTGGTTAGTAAGAAAAAAACAAGACCTTGATAATTATGAAGTAAAGAGTCTTGGTGTGGCACTATAGAATAAGATCTGGACCACAAGGTCACTTTGAACTGCAAGGACGGTAGTTCAAACTCATCAACCACTCATTGGAAACCCTAAACAGGGTCGCTATGACTTGCAACCGACTTGACAGCACATAACAAACAATTATGAGACAAAACACTGTCTGAAAATTTCCAAAAAAACCTTGGACATAAAAATACATCATATGGATAATACCACTAGATGCACACATACTGGCAATAGAAGTGACTCCAACTTTTGGTGGAAATCTGGTAGCATAGTGGTTAAGAATCAGGCTGCTAATTTCACGGTCAGCAGTTCGAAACTACCAGCTGTTCTGCAGGAGAAAGATGAGGCTTTCTGCTCCTGTAAAGATTTTCAGCCTCGGAAACCCTTTGTAGGGTAGCTATGAGTTGGAACCGACTCCACAGCAGACAACAACAACAACATGCACAATAGAACCCAGTCCTCACAATTGCCAGCATATATAAGTCCAATGTTGTGACAATTGTGGTAATTCATTTGTTACATTGAGAGTCTTCCAAACCCTCATTAGCCCTCTACTTCATCAGAGATAATGTCGTCGTTTTGTGATTGATCCCTTCTGCATTCCAAAGCAAGTGATTTGGACAGTGTTCTGCTTTGTTCCCTAAGGTTTTCATAGGCATTAGTTAGGGACCAACTAACAACATGAGCTTTTAAAAGCAGATTACCAGTCCTTTCTTGCAGGACTATTTTAGTTTAAATGTTCTGTTGGAATCTACTCATCCTTAATGATTTTTCTGGCAAAGCTTCCAGCATTTCAGTAACACACAAACTGGCAGATGGGTGGTAATACATACCACTAGTCTGATTTGGTGTGGCACTGTGGGTGAATGCAAAGTTGGTTTGAACCACAAGGTCTGTGGTTCAAGTTCATCAGCTGTTCCTCGGACACCCTATACAGAGTCACTATGGGTCGGAACTGACTCTATGGCACTTAACAACAAGAAGACTGTGCTTTATGGGATGCATAGATTTTGTCATAGTAAGCTTTGTTTTCTGCTAGAGATGTCTGATGCTCAGCAAATACTTGATAAATATATCAGTAGAACACAGAAACATTAATCTTTGATTTTGTTACTTGGCAGTACTGTTTTTTCCATTTCTTTACCATCAAAATAATCATTTAGACAATATTACCTACATATATGAAGTCCTGATGGCACAGTAGGATAAGCAATGGACTTCTAACCACAAAGTCGGCAGCTCAAGTCCACCAGCCTCTGTGGGAGAAAGATGAAACTCTCTACTCCTGTAAAGATGCTTAGCCTTAGAAAGCCTATATGTGGTTGCTTTGAATTGGAACTGACTCCATGTACCAGCAACAACAACAACAACAACAACCATGTAAATACAACAAGACGTCTTATGAAAATCTTTAATAATATTAATGTTAATTATCAAAAAGTATCTCTTTTTTTTGCCTTTAAGCCTAATTATTCATAGATATATTTAAAAGACAAATTGAGACTGAAATGTAGAACATAATAAGTAGTTTCATTCTGAAAAATACAGATTTTAAGGTGTGGGGTGACAATTTTTTAATGCATTTAAAGACATTGTCATAGAAATTTTAGTAGTACTGAGTTGGAACAGTTTTAAGATATCTTGCCAAAGCTTCATGTAAGCGATGGATTGTGAATTTCATTCATTTGTAAAAGACTATCTGTTTTCACTCATCCTGCTCCCACAGAAATAGTTCTGAATAATCTAGAGTCAGGGCAGTGTTTTTCTTAACAAAAACATCTCTCTCTACTTACTGAAAACCCTCGACAAAGATGGTTCTGAAAGGGGAGATCTTTAGGAGTTGTTGGAAAAGTCTATGCTTTGCTAGTGTTTCAAAGGAGTTATCTTTGAACTCATGTCATACTGTTTTGTTATTCATGTATTACAATGTTTGTGAAGAATTGAAAGAATTTGGTCTCATATTTAGACGATGTATGAAATGTGAACATTGGACTTGATAATTTCCAAGTGCTTTCAATGTATAATTTTACTTGTTCTACCTATTTTGAGGGCTTTTACTAGTTTAAGGATCACGAGTAATTTACATATTCCACTGCTGTCTAGTAAATTCTAACTCATAGCAATGCCGTAGGTCAGAGAAAACTGCTGTGAATCTTTTTGAAAGCCTAGTGCCATATCTTTTCTCAAAAAATGTGGCTGGTGAGTTCCAACTGCTGCCCTTTCAGTTAGCAGTGGATCACTTTGGCCACTGTGACACTAGGGCTTCATATCGTTGTTAAGTGCCATCGAGTTGGTTCCGACTCATGGAAACCCTGTATAGGGTTTCCAAGGAGCGGCTGGTGAATTTTTACCACAGACCTCCGTGATTCAAACCGATCATGGGGTCCAGTGCATTATCCCACAGCGCCACGTCATGACTTCAGCGCTCCATATAGGCAGATGATTTTAGGAACATAGGCAACAATTCAGAGAAGATACCAAGGTGCTATATAGCTTTCATTGCTTTGAGGAAAAGTTCATAACATCTACATCTTCGTATCTCAGAACATGTACTAGAAAAGGTTTATCATCCCAAGGCAAAAACTTTGATTCTTTGCAACTTGCTCCCCCAGTATCCTGGGAGATAGAACAACCTTGGTTAAGAGTCTGCACCTAAAACTGAATTGTAGTCGTACTACTAGATATGGTATGTGACACAAGGCAAGTTGTTTAGTCATTTTACGTCTTAGTTTCCAGCTTTGTAAAAGGAAATTCTGGCACCATAGGATTGTTTGGAAGATACACAATGTTTATTGTGCTATTTGTAGCACATTTTGTTAGTGCATATAAGTGCAAGGAAATTAAATGACTTGTATTACTACTTCCTATGATGGGATCTTTGGAAAGTGTTGGTAAGCATTGCTATAGGAAACAGAGACCAAAAAAGTAAGTACTTTTCTAGTTTCTTATTGAAATCTTTATGTACATATACCTTGTCAGGGTATGTACTGTTTCACAATAATTGCAAAATGAACTACACAAATCACTTAAAGTCATGTTTAGTGTACTAAAGAATGAGCAGGATACTTTTAAAGCTGAAGGCCTGAAACTTGAGTAGTACTATATCTTTCCCTTTGTTGCATATCCCTTACATTGTAGGATGTTGATCAATTTGGAACTCATATCCCTGGTAGATCTTTCATGCATATAATTAAGGTACCATAACACTTTGTGTTTTATAGATTCTTAATGTTTTATTTTATTTTATTAATTATATTGATTAAAGTGAAAAGTAGTCAAGAGAACACAGGCTATAGAATCAAGCAAATCTGGTTTCAATATAATTTGTAGTTTTTGACACAAAGCATGTTCCTTGTTCTGCATCTAAAACTAAAAATTATATTGTAATAGTCTGAGGCTTAATTTCTTCATCATACCTAATAATATTATCAAGGTGTTAAATGAGAAAAATGTTTTCATATATACTTGATACTCTCTATAGATCTGTAAATTTATAGGGCAATTCTATAGGTACAGAATTATACCCATTTCCTAATGAGAAATCAAAAATTTAAGTGACATATCCTTAGGTTCTCAAATCCACAGAAGAGTCCTCAGCTAGAGAACAAGTCCTTTAGATTCTAGGCCAGATTCTTTCTCAATTTCAGGTAGCAATGTAATTTATAAAGGTAGGCAGACAAAAGAAACACCAAATCCCTTTGCTTTTAAGTAAATTCCAATTTATGGTAACTCCATATGTTATTGAGTAGAAATGCTCCATAGAATTTTCTTGGCTGTAATCTTTAAGGAAGAAGATTGCTAGGCCTACTGGGTGGGTGGGTGTGAACAAGTAACCTGTTTTCACTAGTCAAGTGCAAGTCATTTGTACCACCCAAGGTCCCACAAAAAAAGATGGACAAAATTTACTAGTGTTAGAATATGGGCTCCAAAATTTACTAGTTGTGTCAACTTGTATAAATCAGCTAAACTTTCTCATCTTGTTTCCTCCATAAATGGGAGTAATTGAAGTACCTGCCTCATAATGTATTTGTCAGGATTAAATGATAATAGTTGCCCAATATGATATAGTAACTAATGGTTCTAATTTCAATGATTCCAATTCCTCTGAGTGCACATTAATCAACATTTAACTTCATGCATTTAGGTACATGAAAGAGAAGGTGGTTCACCACATTTGTACCTAAATTCCAAAATAGCAAGTTTAGTTTACACAATCCCAATCCAATCAAATTAATAGTGGAGATGAGAGTTTTCTTTGATTATCATTAAAACAAGCAAACACAGAAACCTGAACATTCAGATTATAAAATTTTTGTGTGCCTTGATCCACAGGCTGCCTAAAACTCAACAGATAAACAGTAAGAATTAAACTCATGTATAAGTTAAAAATGTATATAGATTCTGGCTATATTTCTTGTTTATGTCTAACTCTACAATCCCACCAAGAATACATGTGTGTAAATAAAAAAAAAACTGGTAGTTATTTTCCTCATGTAAGATGACATTAAATATGGGACTAATTCAACTTCTTCTCTAATGATTGTATGCATTTTGCTGCTAATTGGTTGGCTCATTCTTCACATTTCAGTCATCAGTTCCTCCCTCAACTTGAATAAGGAACATTTTCTTTGTTTATTTTTCGTCTGTTGAAAAGATGTAGAAGGATTGAAAAACTTCCAAATAATTACTTATCTAGAGATTACATTTCTCTGGAGGACGGGATGCTCTTTCTCTCTTTCTTCCTTTCTTTATGAATAAAAATAAAGAAGTACTGAAAAAGGGCTAAGTTTTAGGTTGTTGTTGCTTTTGAACTGCCGTCCAGTAGTCAATAAAATGTTCACTACTTCATTCTATGGAGTCCTGGTGTGGTGCTGTGGGTTAATGTGCTAGACTGCAAGGTTGGTTTGAACCACATGGTCGGCAGTTCAAACTCACCAGCCTCTCCTTAGAACTCTATACAGGGTCGCGATGAGTCAGAACCAACTAGACAGCACTTAGCAACAACAACAAATTCATTCTATGTTGACTTTTGTTAATCTGAAGCTGTGTATTTGGTGCAGTTAACAGAAACCATGTAAATTCCTCAAATTAGTAAACACTTGGAACAAAGTTACTCTTTTATAGAAAATCTCTACATTTATAAAGTCGCTATGGTAGCACAGTGGTTATTAGTTGGGCTGCTATCCTCAAGATTCTTAGTTTGAAACTACCAGCAGTTCCAAGGGAGAAAGATGAGTCTTTCTGCTCCCGTAAAGATTTATAGCCTCAGAAACTCTGTGCAGGGTCGCTATGAGTTGGAACCAACTCCCCAGCACACCACCACCTACATTTATAACATGAGGACATTGGATTTGAGTATGAGGTAGAAAACATTTGATCAAAATTAGTATGGCCTTTAGTTTTTTGTGTGTTCTTTGTGTGTGTGTGTGTGTAGCAAAGTTTTAAATGCAAACATCTTTTGATTCAGTTGTTAGACTACTAAGAAACTATTCTATGAACATACTTGCACACTTAATTTTTAAAGAGATGAAAATAATTGTCAACAAAGAATTTTCTTGTGCATCAAGAAATATCACAAAGTTTTTTTTTTTTTCCTTAAACTTTTAGTGGATACCTTTCCTGTACCATTCTGGTAATGTCTGGGGTGATAAAGAACAAGACAAGACTGCTGTATTGGAATTTTTTTTTTTTCCAACGGAACAAAACTTTTTTTTTTTCTTTTTTACATTCAAGAAATCATATACTTTATTTTGTTGAAATGATTGCAATTCCCTCCACATACTATCAGTTAACAGTATTTACCTCTATTCACTTTAATTCTTGGATTCCTTCCTGTATCTTCTGCTACCTTCATCTTTCCTCTGCCAATTTACTTTTGATTGTTGAAACAGTTTGACTATTTCAGTAAAAAATGTTGATAACTTTAGACAATTAGTGCAGTTTCAATAGAGCCAGTTCCAGGTCATGATGACATTACATTTGTCAGAGTATATCTGTGTTCCACAAGAATAACTGATTTTTCAGAAACAGATTGTCAAACCTTCTGAGATGACTCTGAGTGGACTTGAATATCCAACCTGCCCATTAGCATCCAAGTACTTTAACCCTTTGTACTACCCGATGACTCCAAATACAACTTTACCATAAAAATTATATGAAATAATAAAAATTATTTGTTAAAATTGGATTTTGGTACTAATGAGGTTTTAGATATTACAACATGCAATAATTTTAAATTAAAAAATTAATATGTTTATATGTTGAGTTTTATAATAATTATGAAAATAGCTCCTGTATTTATTATATTTCAAAGTACAATTAAAGGGCATTCATGCAATAAGAAATAAGTCTTCATCCCACTTTTCTTACATAATCACCCTTATTGCTTGCCAGAAATGTTAGCATAGCATTCGCATATTCTGCATTTTGATTTCTTATATCTGCACAGAGATATTCCTCTAATTTTTGTGGTTTGTACATAGTGTACTTTAAACAATTTATGGAATGGTGTTTAATCTGATTATTAAACATGAACATCCAAATTAAAACACACAGTCAATTATCATTATTTATAATTCTATATTTCCAAAATGAATAATTTTTTACTGCTTTGCACGTTCATGAATGACTTATTGTATGAAATACTTTTATTGTTTGGCCTATTCTTTGTTGACAATTATTTTCATCTCTTTAAAAATTATGTGTGCAAGAATGTTTGTAGAATAGTTTCTTAGTAGTCTAACAACTGAATCAAAAGATGTTTGCATTTAAAACTTTGCTACACACACACACACACACACAAAAAGAACATACACAAAAACTAAAGGCCATACTAATTTATAATCCTACCTAAAATGCATAAGTGACTGTTTTTGTCTACTTTCATGAGCCATACATATTATAGTTTGCAAAGCTTTGCCAGTAGTATCTCATAGCTTAAATCTAGAATTGTTAAGTTTTGATTGTTAAAATTTATGTCCCCGATTTTTCATTGTAGAAATATAAATAATGCAAAATTTGCCAAGTCAACTTTTTAGGTGTAAAATTCAGTGATGCCAATTATATCAAATATGTTGCATAACCGTCACCATTATTAGTTGCCAAATTAGTTTCTTAAATAATTTACATTTCTGTGTGTGTGTGTGTATGTGCATCTGCTTGTGTCAGATGTATGTACTTATGTGTTCATAACTTTGCCTAGGTTTCTATTGGGCTATGGGCCTATTATTTATGATAGAGACAGTAAAATAACATTCACTTTGTTATGTATGTTACAGCTATTTTACCATTTTTATTTTTATTTTGAGTTCTTTATTACTCTTTTAACATATATTCTTAAATTTTATTTTGTTAAATTTAGAAATTGTTTCATTTATTACTTCAGTATTCTTGTATCTTATTCCAAAAAGTATTTCCCATTAAAGATTATTTGAAGAAAATATATTATGCATTATTTTATGTAATACTCATACTATTTTGATTTCATGATTCAAGGTATAGCTTTGGTTCATCTGAACTTATTTGATATAAATACTAAAAAATAGGGAGACCACTGTGTTTTCTTCCTCATGGGGTTAGCTATTTGTACACATCTTTTAAGAAATCCAATTTTTTCTCATTGATTTAAAATGCCATTAAATTTACTTTTTAAGTAAATATCCCTCAGGGAGTTTAAAGCAACCAGAGTTATTCAGAAAATAAAGCAAACAAGATTAAAACTCTTACAGACAAAGGGATCCAAAGTTATGCTTGATAGTTGTTTCCTGAGCAGTGTGCTATTATAAATTGTACCTTTGTATTATTGGAGTCTCAGATCAATAAAAGAGGATGCTAGAATGTGGATGTTTACTGAGCTCAGAGGGATAAAGGATTTTCCTTTTTTATTTTCTTGCCTTGCATCACAGAAATAAAATTGCTTAAATGGACTGTATGTTTTGCATATTTCTTAGCATATATTAAGGCTTAAGTAATGCATTCTGATTCTGATTTAGCTTTTGAATATCACTCCCAAGTTAATTTGGTGTAACAGTCCGTAAGTGTTTATAAATAGACTATTAAAATTAAGAATGCAGTTCATATACAAGAAAGAGAATGCATTTCAGATACTGTGGCTTTATTAACTAATGCATAATTTCTGCTCTTAAAAACCAGTGTGTGCTCTACCTAAAGTCAAATGTCAAGGTATTTATGATATAAATCTGATTTAAACTGGGATGTGAAATAAAATACTAAAATGTTGCTTGCTCCAATAAACAATTTCAGTCTGCCTTAAGGCACGTGACATTTACTGTGTATACCTATTCAAATATCAGAGAAACGCATAAATATTTAACTACTTCATTTTGTGGAGCTATTAACTTAATGAAGGCTTATTGAGGGGACAAAGTATACTCATAGCCTTTAATATTCTTTTTTATAATGCACGGCTTTCCCTGAGCATTATAATTCAAAGATGTTTTAACTTTAAAGTTATGTTTATTAAATGATTCTTTATCAAACTTGTATAAATCTCTAGTCATTTAAAAAAAAGAAAAGAATTTTAAGGTATCATTTGGTGAACAGAAACATTAGAAGTGGTTTTTACGTTAGCAGAATCGTAGTGCTAACATTTTTCATTTATAGTAAAATATTTTTGTAAACATTGGTTTAATTTCATTTTACTCCAACACTCTAGCACTCATTAAGGTGGAGGAGAGTGAACAACAATAGCAACCAAAAACACTTGGAAGCAGCATGAACTGATGAAGGCAAATTTTGTGAGGACACTCTTTCCTGGACCACAGACTTTATTTTCTTTCAAGGAATGTCTTCTGACTCTTTTTTCCCATACTTTTATGAGTGCTGTGGTTGTTAAGGGCTGTCGAATTGTTTCAGACTCAGCAACCCTGAATAGGGTTTCCAATGAACCGCTGACCTTTTGGTTTAAACCGACCTTATGGTCTAGCGTTTCTCCTACAGTGCCACAAAATGGATATTAATATTAAAAAATTCAAACTCACTGCTATCAAGTTGATGTTGACTCACGTTGATGCTATAGGACAGATTGCAACTGCTCCTTTGGGTTTTACAGACTGTAAATCTTTATGGGAATAGGCAGCCTCATCTTCCTACTAAGGAGTGGCTGGTAGATTTGAACTGCTGACCTCGTGGTTAGCAGTCCAACTAATAAGTCACGACACAATCAGAGCTCCTGAATATTAATACAAACCCTGATAATAATTTTGTTTTGATCAGAAAATGTAAACTTAGAATTTAATTTTCCATTTGCTTTTTTAATGCTGACATTTAAAAAAAAAAAAAAGGTTTTCGTAAATTTTTGTTACAAACTATTTCATCCTCAATTTCAAAGAACTCTTAATCATATTAATCACCTGTCCTGTACAATTTTGCCTACCATTTAAAAAGACTTTTATTAATATTTTAAGGTGAAACTCATTCAGCATACAAGTTTATTTAAATTTTGTTCCAATATGAATGAGACAGCTTTCTTAAGCTCTGATTATAAAGTTCTTTCCTAGTTATAAATGTAACATATTACTTTTGGAAATTAATTTGGAAAATTCAGAAGGAAATATCAATTATCATCAATTTTACCTAAAAATAATCACTTGCTGATCACTTCAGGTTTTTATTTGTTGCTGTGTTAAGTGCTGTCGAGTCAGTTCTGATTCATAAGGACGCCGTATAAGGTATCTGAGGCTATAAATATTTTGAGAGAGCAGAAAGCTTCATCTTTCTCCCTCAGAGCAGTTTCTGGGCTCAAACTTCAGACCTTGTAATTTGAAGTCCAGTGCTTATCCTACAGAGCCACTATTCTCCAGGCATTTTCTTTACCATCCTTTGTTGTTAAGTGCCGTCGAGTCGATTCCGACCCATAGCGACCCTGTACAGGGTTTCCGAGGCTATATATCTTTACGGGAGCAGAAAGCCTCATCTTTCTCCCGCAGAACAGCTGGTAGTTTCGAACTACTGACCTTGAGGTTCGCAGCCCGATTCGTAACCACTATGCTACCAGAGCTCCTTTTTAAGTATTGAAATTATTCTTGAATAATTTTTAGATGCCATAAAAGCTGTTTATAAATTAGATTTTCAGAAATTTGTGATATTTGTGTCTAATAGTTAATCACATTCTTTCATTCCCATACTTAATGAACTGTCTCTGATTTTATATATTTTGTTTGAATCACTCTTTATCCTTAATAAAATATTGCTGCAAATGATAATCCTTCTGCATATATATTTATCTCATTTCTGTTGACTGAAGTGTAATGAGTGGATCAAAAGCTATCTAGTAATTGATTAAGTATTTCTGACAAAGATATGATGTGAAATTATATGTCAAAGAAATTCAAACAACAGTCTATGAAAAATCGAACTCACAGATCCTCATTAATGTTACAATTTTAAACATTTATTGTACGAGGAGATCTGGTAGCGCAGTGGTTACGAATCGGGCTGCAAACCTCAAGGTCAGCAGTTCGAAACTACCAGCTGTTCCGCGAGAGAAAGATGAGACGTTCTGCTCCCGTAAAGATTTACAGCCTCGGAAGCCCTATACAGGGTTGCTATGAGTCGGAACCGACTCCACGGCACATAACAACAACATTATACAAGTGGCAATTAAAAAGTCCTTTTTTATTTACGAATTTTTAATTCTTATTACATAGTTGTGTTTCTTCTTTCATAAGTTATTTATTAAACTGGTTTTAATAATTTACATTATTGTCATGAGGTTTCCCCCTACTTAATTGTATGGACTATTTATCCAAGATCACTGTGACAGAAAATGGGGTTAGACAGTTGAACGTCTAGCAATTAAGTGCAGAAAAGGACTTTTGCTTACAGGCAATTAATTGCAAATGTTCATGTGTCCCTGCCCTTATTTCAAAGGAGAGGATTCTAATCCACTTTTTGTTCAGAAGTGGAGAACATTATGAATATTGGTAATGTCTGCAACAGAATATTGGTAATGTCTACTATCCTTTATTAGGAGTTGTAGTGTGGCGCTGTGGGCTAATTCGCCAGAATGCGAAGCTGTTTGAACTGCAAGGTCGCCGGTTTAAGCTCACTAGCTGCTCCTCAGAAACCCTATAAAAGGTCGCGATGGGTCGGAATCGACTTGACAGCACTTAACAACAACAACAACTATCCTTAATTGATCGTCGTTGATTCAATTTCCCAGTTTGTTCCTTTTCCTTTCCTTTTTATATAGGATTTTCTTTTCTAAGGTATTGTTTCAAGATGTGAAATTTTAATTTGCTTTTGAAATTCTTTTCTTTCCAATATATCTTCCCATTTAGTACTCCCAGTAATATAAAAATATTTAGAACGAGATGCAATTTGCCAATCCCTTATCGTAACAATCTCTAACCCCTCTTCCAAGACATGACCACTTTTAATAATGTCTGCTGTTCTTCTATTAGTTAATGTTATTCATAGCCCAATTTTCTTTTAATGCATTTTTTTGTGGTTTAATGCATATTTCACTATGGTTTTTAATGCCTATATCTCCGTAGTTTTTAATGCATATTTCTCTATAGCTTCCAATAGTAACATGTGCTTGACATACTTCTTATCTCTTCAATTATCAATAATATCTTCCAACTGTCTAGTTTGTGAGTTGATAACATGAATCAAGATTGAGATCTATAATTAATGTTTATGCATATCTAACTTATGCAATGCTTCTGTAAAAGATGAAACTCAGTAAGTATTGTTGGCATAATTATAGCTATGACTATTAACTCACTGCGGAGTCAAGCACTACGGCATGGTTGTGCTTTACTTTTCTAGAGTGTTTTATCTTTCCTGAATATTTAAAATTTCCAAATTTCCTCATCCATTATGTGACTTTAATATATTTCTAGTCCTTAATAATATACATAATATACATATTTTATAATTTATTATGAATTCCAGCTTTTCCAAAAGGAGCCCTGTTGGTGCAATGGAAATGCTTGGTTATGATTTGAAAGGTCAGCAGTTGGAACTCACCAGGGAATCCAAGGGAGAAAAGCTATGACAGTCGGCTTCCATAAAGATTACAGTCTAGGAAACCCTGAGGTGCAGTTCTATTCTGTCACATGGGTTACTACGAACTGGAATTGACTCGATAGCACAAAACAATTGTCTTTCCAAAGTCAACTTTTAGCCCTTCTTTTCCCTCTAAGTTGATTGGCTTTGAAAACTCTGTATAGCTCATAGTCTGGTCAGGTGCTGTCCTGTCTTTGATAATATAACTTTCTATTTTGGACCTATATCTTCATTTCTTCATATGTTTCAAATCCATCCATTTTAAAATAATTTACAATGAACTATTTTAAAGGGATTTAGTTAAAATAAAAAACCTTGCTCCTTCCTTGCCTTCTTCCCTCTTTTTCTTCCTTTCATCCTTTGTCCCTTCCTTCTTCTCTCCATCTCTTCCTTCCCTATTTCCTTCTTTTATTTCTTTTCGTGGTTAATGTTACTAATAATCTTACTGTTTCTATTGCTCAGAATGCATTGTGTTTTTCTTTAAGTTCAGTTATGTTCCAATTGGGACTAATTTGTATTTATATTGTGGTGCTATGGGCTAATGCATCAGACTGCAAAGTTGTTTGAACTGCAAGGTCGGTGGCTCAAGCTCATCACCTGCTCCTTGGAAACCCTATACACAGTTGCTATGGGTTGCAATAGATTTGACGGCACTTAACAGCAACAACAACATATATATTGTGTTTTTTTTGTATATGTATTATTATTGTTAGTGTTGTTGGGTCATTTCTGACTCATAGCAACCCTGTGTAGGGTTTACAAAGAGTGGGTGATGAGCTTGAAACACCGACCTCGTGATTCAAACTGACCTTGAATTCAGCACATTAACCTGCAGCGCCACACCAGGATCTTGGATTTCCTAGTTATTTTATTATTTTCCTTACACTATGACTTTATCATACTCTTAAGTTTTTCCAGTCTCTTTGCTCATATCTATTCATCTACTTTATGCCTGGAGACAGCAACCCACTAGAACTTCTGTTCTGTTACAATTCGAAATCTGTAATTTTGCTAAGTTAATAGCACTACATTTAACTTGGAATTTTCCTTCACTATTATGAGTTAGGGGTTTTGTTACTGACTCCCTTGGCTTTCATTTTCTTTGATTCAGTTCTATTTTTTCCCCTAGCATCTGAGTGACTTTCTTTACAAAAAAAAAAAAAAAAAAAAGGAATAGTAAATTTTTTGAGCTAATGCATATTTGAGAAGATTTTAGGTATTCTGATTAATGGCTTCCTTAGATATTGGTTTCTAGAATTAAAATCATATTTCTTTAGAAGTTGGAAAGAATTATAAACTTATCTTCTATCCTAAGATATTACTTTTGGGAATTAAAATCTTTTGTTCCTTTATGCATTTATTATCTGCAACTTTCAGGATGTTCTTTATCTTTAATCTCCTAAAACTCACAGTGATTATCTTGAAGGGAATATTTTATTTTAAATTTGTGCTGTACAGCATACAATTTGAAAGTGACTACTCATTAATATTTAGGAAATTCTTATCCATTATTTCATAGAGTGTTTTTCCCCTTCCATTTTCTTTGTTATTTATTTTTAGATAGCTGCATAATTGACCTCAGCTCTTCGTCTGTAGTAGCATAAATATTTGAAGGCAGACTCACTGTCAGTTTTTTAGTGATGCTATGTCTTTTAGAATTATTGGTGTATCAATAGAATGCATTTTAAATAAATTATTTATCATCAATATGGGTTACACCTTAATATAAAGAACACAAAAATCCTTTAACTGAACCACGAAAAGCATAGAAAATTTGAAGTTGTCAAATATTTCATTTTATTAGATTCACAATCAACACCTCTGGAGGTAATAGTCAAAAAATCAAATGATGTTGGACAGATCTATTGCAAAAGATTTCTGGACAGTGTTGAAAAGCAAAGATGTCACTTTGAGAACTCAGTTGCAGCTGACCCAAAGCATGGTATTTTCAATCATCTCATAAGCATGCTGAAAGTGAAGAGGACTTAAAATACTTACTAATGATGACCAAAGACCATTGCCTTCAGTATGGATTGCTCCTAAATGTATAGAAAACCAAAATCCTCCCATTATACCAATAAATAGCATCATTATAAATAGAGAAAAATATTGAAATTGTAAAATACTTCATTTTGCTTGAATATATTATCAACAAATGGAAGCAGCAGTCAAGAAAGCAAATGATGTATTGTAGTGGCAGATCTGCTGCATATGACCTCTTTAAAGTATTCAAGAGCATAGATGTCAGATTGAGGACTAAGGTGAACCTAAATTCAAGCTATGATATTTTCAATCATCTTATATACATGTGAAAGTTAGACAACAAATAAGGAAGACTGTAAAAAAATTGATGCATTTGAGTGATGGTGTTGGAGAAGAATATTGAATGTACCATAAGCTGTCAGAATGCTCTTTAGAAGCCAGATGACCAGGCTTCTTCTCTTATGCTTTGGGCATATTATCAGGAGGGACCAGTCACTTTGGAGATCATGTTTGGTAAAGTGGGGGTTCAGTGCAACAGAGGAAGACCTCCAATGAGATGGGCTAACACAGAGGCAGCAGCAATGGGTTCAAGTGTAACAAAAAGTGTTAGGATGACTCAGGGCGCTCATTCTGTTGTGAATAGGGTCCTTATGAGTCAGAAATTACTTGATTGCACCTAACAACAACAGCAACAGCAACACCACAACTTATGCATACAAAATCTGGATAATGATTAAGGAAGACTAAAGAATATTTGATGCCTTTGAATATGAAATTGATGCTGCATGTTGAATATATTGTGGACTGTCAGAGAATGAACACATTTGTCATGGAAGAAGTACAGTCAAAATGTTCCTTAGGAGTGAGGGTGGTGAGACCTCATCTCATGTAGTTTGGATAGAGCAGTCCATGGAGAAGGACAGCATGCTTGATAAAGTAGAGGATCAACTAAAGAGAGGGAGACCCTTAATGAACTGGATTGATACAATGGCTGCAACAGTGGTCTCTAACATAGCAATGATTGTGAGGATGGCCGGGGCTGGGCAGTGTTTCCTTCTATTGTACACAGGGTCATTTTGAGTCTAAACCAACTTGATGGCACCTAAGAACAACAATAACCAATTCTGATTATAAATCTCGAATGATGACACCCAATTAGCAGTTCATTAAACATGAGAGGAACTAACAGTTAACTAAATATAAGAGTACTTGAAAAAGTTTGTGGAAAATGGTTTGGAAGATAATTAAATTTTTCCATGAATTTTTAAAATTCCTTTGTGTGTGCTGTTTTTCTCTTCCTACTCATTACAGGACAATTTAAAAAGGAAATGTTTGTGAAATTTTAGAAATCATAGAAAATCATTGGGACAAGATAAACATATTTCTAAATGATGATAAAATGATATAAAAACAAAGCTTAAATATTAGAATGAGGCGAACAGATGTGTAAGAAAATGTGAGAAATAGCATGATAAATAATAAGAGACATTTGTTTCATTAATTACTTAGTAGTAATTATTTTTTACCTTTCTAGCTTCTTTTCTTGTAGTAAACTTTGTTTTTTTTCTCTCATCTATGCAACAGATCTGTAAAACCTACATATTTAGAGCTTTAATCTTGGCTGTATCATTTTTTTTTGGAAGGTTTTCTTCTATGTTGACATCATAGTTGAATATTTTAGACCCTTTTGATATTTCACCTTCAAGATATGCCTTTTGAATTTTTATTATGAAGATAATGTAAACTTTGTTTCTAGGAACTTAAGTATAAAACAATGAGACTAAGGCCTTACCTATGTTTTAACAGCTATACTGCTGTGTTGTGATAGGATTCCTTAGTAGGAAAAGGAAAAGTAAATGGCAGAAGAAATGTAACTCTGGAGATTTGGGGTTATTATTTTTTATTATTAAATTTCCTCACCCTTTTTCTTGCTCAAATAAAAGTTATCTCTAACCTCAGAAGATGCAATCATATTGATAAGCTAGGTACACGAATGATATGTTACTACCTGTGATAAAGTGTAGTTTACCAAACAATTATTTTTTTCTAATGAAATTTAGACAGATTTATTTGTTTGCTTTCTGATGATAGAGGCATTACCATCTTTAAGCTTCGTATAACTCTTCGGAACAGTATGAATTTGATTTGAGCCAGCTTTATTAATCACATAACTTTCTTTTGATTTTAGTGGTCTAATAGAGATTAAAGGAGCTGCTATGGGTCAGAACCGACTCGATGGCACATAACAACAACAATAGAGATTAAAATCAAGTTTATATTGGAAAGGTGTGCTTGAAGGTTATATTCTTTCACTATACTTACTCAATATGTACATTGAGCAAATAATCTGAGAACCTGGACTATATGACGAAGAATGTGACATCAGGATTGAAGAAAGGTTTATTAACAACCTGTTATTAAATAACCTGACTGACACACGTTGCTTACTGAAACTGAAGAGGACTTGAAGCACTTACTGATGTAGATCAAAGACTACAGCCATCAGTATGGATTATACTTTAACATAAAGAAAACAAAAATCCTCATAACTGGACTCATGAAAACATAATGATAAATGTAGAAAAGTTAAAAATATCAAGGACTTTATTTTACTTGCATCTACAATCAACCTTCATGGAAACAGCAGTAAAAAAAAATCAAATGACATGTTGATTTTACAGCAAAACCACTGTACAAGATCTCTTTAAAGTGTTAAAGAGCAAAGATGTCACCTTGAAGATTAAGGTGTGCCTGACCCAAACCATGATATTTTCAATTACTTCATATGAATGCAAAAGCTTGGTAATGAATAACAAAGACCAAATAATTGTGGTGTTTAGGAAGAATGTTGAACATATTGTGTCTACAATTATTCCAGAGGATGAGCAAATTTATCTTGGAAGAAATACAACCAAAAGGAATGGATGCAAGACTTTGTCACATGTACTATCAGTAGAAACCAGCTCCTGGAGAAAGGCATACTGCTTGGTAAAGTAGAGGGTCAGTGCAAAAGAGAAAGTTTGTTAAGATGGATAGACACAGTGACTGCAACAATGTACTCACACATACAAACCAGTTGTTACTGAGGTGTTTCTGACTCAACAACTCCATTCAACTTCAGAGTAGTACTGTGCTCCAATAGGAATTTCTATGGGTGTGATCTTTTGGAAGCAGATCACCATGTTGATCTTTCGGGTAGTAACTGAGAACTTAAAAGTTTTAGGCAACAAATAGCTTTCTATTAATAGGGATGCAACATTTGTTACATTGTGAATTGCTCTATATAAATGAGGATATTGGTATTATAGGGACAGAGGTGGTTCATGGTGAAATTCCTGGCTACCACCTGCATGATGATGAACAGATTCAGCAATTTCCAGACTAAAATGGAGTAAGGAAGAAAGCTTGGTCATCTACTTCTAAAAACTCAAGCAATGAAAAGCTTGTGTATTACACTGGTTTGATTACAACTGATTGTGAAGATAATGTAGAACTAGGCAGCCTTTCCCTTCATTGTGCATATAGTCACCAGTAATTAGGAGCTGAGTCTATAGCAGCCAATGCAAACATTCATGCTATGGTAAATTGTAATTCAGGTCACTCAGATTTTGTCTCTCCCAATTTTTAAATAATGCATCTGCCAGATTTCCCTCCCAAATGCTTTCATTGTGAGAAACAAAGGATATGATGAGACTGTGATAGCTGGCTTGGCCTAGAGGTCTCTCGCTAGCTCCATGGGCTAAGGCAGTTGCTAGTTGTGAGGATGAATGAGAACCTCCCTGTAGCCATGTCTTTGACTACAGAATAGTCTGTACTCTGAAGACCAGTGAGTGCAAATGAGTATACAATTGGTTTTTCTCGTCTTTTAATCTATCCTCATTACCTTGACCAAAACACAATGATATTTGACTGGTTAAAAAGATTATCACTTTTATAAAAGAATCCCAGAATGATTGTCATGATTGAAAGCATATGTTTTATCTAATGTATTTGTCTAATGGGCAACAATAGGCATCTACTCACGGTGAATATGCATCTTTATAAACAAATGGCTGCAGGCTTACAGTGAAGTTGCTGCTCTGAATATGCCAGGTCCTTGGGAAACTGTAGTTTCTTTTTGTATTCTCCAAGCTCAACTATTGCTTTTATTTCCAGGTAATTGTTAAGATGGCATCGTATATTTCAGGGTTTGTTTATGCTGTCAAGTTCAATTTGCATCTGCAAAATAAACTCTGCCTTCCTTGTGCAAGAAACTCCACTGGGCCATTCTCCTTATCTGAGTGATAATAAACTTGAAGTTCCATGTCATACAAAAGAATAGACTCCAACTCTTTCATCAGACCCCTTTGCATCTTCTCCTATCTGTCTTATTAGGATATTTATCCTTTCTGAATGGGATAAGAACAGTCTCATTGATGGAAACTGTTAAAATCTAGTAACATTGCATAATTAAAAATTAGGAAGTTCATTGTATTGCTAGAGACATAATAAGAAAATATATATCATGGGAGAAAGATGAGGCTTGCTGTTTCCATGAAGATTTAAAGCCTTAGAAACCCTACATTTTCATTATGAGTTGGAACCAACTCTCCAGCACTTAACAATATATACATTGTTGTTCAGTTCCATCAAGTCAGTTCTGACTTATAGCAACCCTGTGTAGGGTTTCCAAGGAGAAGCTGATGGGTTTGAATGACTGCTTGTGGTTCATAGTCTAGTTTTGATCCTACAGCACCACGCCAAGACTAGTCTATGTATAAACACACACACATACACACTGACCTTGCAGCTCAGTGCATTATCGGGCAGTGCCATACAGGAACTCCATATATATTTAGCTTTGAAAGCAGGGGTGTGAGTTAAGACTTGACATTATGATCATGAATGTTCATCATTGAAACATACACTCCATAATGGTCAGGGTTGTGTATGTACATGCATGTATGTGTATTCAACTATTGTACCTGCAATTTCTCCTATGACACTGCAGGATAAGCACTGGAATACTAACAACAATGTTGGTGGTTGAAACCCACCAGCCACTCTTCAGAAGCCCTGTATGAGTCGGAAGGCACTTAACAATAACAACATTTAATATTTGAGATGTTGATGTTAGGATGATGTATACAGTGTTGATATGTTGCTATATGTCCTTCTGCCCATTGTCATTGAGTCAGTTCTGACTCATAGTGACCCTGTAAGGTAGACAGAACAGTCCCTTTGTGTTTCTTTGGCTATAATCTTGGCAGAAGCAGATTACCACATTTTTTCCTGAAGAATATATGGTAGGTTCAAACCACTGACTTTTCAGTTAACAGGCAAAGAGTTGTTGACCTCTATGCTACCAGAGCTATTCTTGTCTATGTAGGCTGATATTTCTTCACAGAAATAATGAGTAATTATAATTTTTAATTTCCACTGCCACTCTAGTCTTTGCAAGCTTCATTCTAGAATATTCTTATCCCACTGAACCCACTGCCACTGAGTAGATTGTGACTCATAGGGATGCTATAGGACAGAGTAGAACTTAGGATTTCTAAGACTGTGAATCATTACAGGAGTAGACAGCCTCATCTTTCTTCCTTGGAGCGGCTGATGGGTTTGAACCACCGACCTGTGTCTAGCAGTCCATAATTTTACCTACTGTGCTACCAGAGCTCCTTGAATGCTCTCATACTCTCATTAAAACGATATGAAGTATAAAAAATAATGTTTTGTTTTCTCTCTAATTTTTCTTTGAATTTTAATCTTATTACTAAAAACATAGTGGTTAAAGTTGAAAGTTGCTTCTTTTTGTGTGTTTTTATTCATTTCCTTTTGCTTATAGATAGGGACATTTATTATTACTTTTTTGGTATTCCTTTTATTTAGACTTATCTTCATAAAGATGAAGTGCTTAAGCTTAAGCTAATGTTCCTCGCTGAACTGTCAAGTTTCTAGTACATTCTCTGAACATATTGTGACTTTCCATAATCAACCTATACTTTAAAGGTATGCTTCCTGTATCTAAAATTTTGCAAAGCTATCTGGGGAAACAAGACCCATAGTCAACTTCTCTGAGAATATTTAAGATGTTCTTGGAGAAAAAAAGAGAAACACACTAAAGATTTAAAGATGAAATGCTGTATGTCACTGAACATATGTGGTAAGTGGATTTAGAAAATGGAGACGTCATTGTGATTGGTGAAACTGGGAAATACCTGTATGTTTTGTGAACATGTGATCATAGAAGAAAACCAAAAAGGTCAAAACTTGTGACACTTAAATTTATAAGAGGTCCAGTAATGTACCTGTCATGTAGAAGGTACATAATGAAGGATGTAAAATGTGGTTCAAGGAACTTTTGGCCACGTAGAGACACACACATAAATCACACACCAGGATTTGTCACATTAGTCTGGGACTGGAACCCAGATGAGCACAATAGCTGGAGCAGCATGGAAGTAGGAATCTTGGTGTCAGGGTTGTTTGAGGGAATCAGGATACCGCAAACTTGTGAGCCCTGGGTTGGGGATCTGAGATTTCTCCCAAATAGGGCCATAAGTACAATTATAATTTAAGGGGAATTTCAATTTCAAATCAGATAGGAGACACAGGAGTTGGAATTCAGGGATCAGAATTAATGAAGAAATTGAATTCATGTGGATATTCATATCTGGAAGAAATTATTATTTTTTATCTGGAGGAAGCTATTATGTAAGACTCTGGATTACAAGGCACATAGACCTGATCTTGCCTTTTATCTTGCTCATTGATATCATTTGAGAAATAATTTGTTATTGTTTTATTAAACAAACTTTGTCTAGTTTGTAAATTCTTTCCTTAATACCATTTGAACTTGGGTTAATAAACTATCTGTACTAGTCAGTCTGCCTTTCTTTTTCCCCCACAAATATTTTCAGTACCTCCAATATAACAGACATTGTGCTAAGTGATAAGATACTATATTCAAGGATTTACACTGTAATGTGGGTGAGGTTATAATCTCCAAAGCCTTCAAAGTCTTACGTCAAAGTGCACGTCCTAAATAGAGTGGCTGAAATACTTCTCTATTCCAGAGCTTGAATTCATCCTTCTACACCAAAATAGATGTTCTCATCTGCTTAGAAGCCTTTCTTGATCCCTCTAATCCTCATGCTCACAGCATCTTCAAGAATACTCAAACTGCTTTAGTCATGTTGTTATATGGCATTCAGTTGGTTCTGACTCATAGAAACCCTGTATACAGTTTCTGAAACTAAATCTTTATGGAGGCAAAAAAACATTTCTTTCACTGTGGAGTACCTTGTGGGCAGTATTCGTATGTGGGCAGTAGCTTGTTAGCATTCAAGTGCTTATCCTACAGCACTTCCAACGTGGAATTATAGATTCTTCAGAGCTAGAAGAAATTTGTGGAGTGGATTCTAACATTTGGCAACCCTTTCTTTCCAGAGTAGAACTGCTCCGTAGGTTTTTTGGAAGCAAATTGCTAGACTGTCTTTCAAGGATTCTCTGGGTGGGTTTGAACCAACAGCCTGCCTGTTAATAGTCAAGTGATTAATGTTTTTACCACCCATGTATCTGGAAGAAATTTGTTGTGGTTATGTGCCATCAAGTCAGTTCTAACTTATAGTGACCTGTATAGGATTTCTTAGCAGTGGCTGTTGAGTTATATCTTTGATTTTCTGGTTCACAGTCCAGTGCTGATCCAACAGAGTTACATCAGATGCCATTTATTTAAATCACTTCGTAACATATATAGAAATTTACCTTCTCAGAAAGATGTTTATTTAAGGGTTGCATAACTGTTTCCAGAAAGAGCCTGCATTTGTACTCAGGACTTCTGTGTCTTAAATTAAATATTTAGTAAAGTACCCTAGATACAGGTGGTAAGTGATAGTTATTATTCACTAGGTTTTAATCTTACTCCCCACTAGATTATAATTCTTCGTAAACAGGATTATACTTGAAATTTCCATTTCATATCTCAATTTACCAGGATAGACCTGAGCCCATTGTAGATGTTAAGAATGCATTTACTGGATTGACTGCTAATACAAACCTCTTTTCCCATTGTTTTCACATAGAAGGGATTATTGGGACTCCTGGTGTGGCCCTGAGGGTCAAAACTGGACTTCAAACCATAAAGTTGGCAGTTCAAACCCTCCAGCTGTTCCTCAGAAACAATTGTTATTGTTAAATGCCATAGAGTCTATTCTGACCCATAGCAACCCTGTATAGGGTTTCCAAGGAGCAGCTGGAGAGCTTGAACCACTGACCTTGCAGTTCAAATGGCTTTGCAGTCTGGTAGCATAGTGGTTACGAATCAAGCTGCTAATCTCACAGTCAGAAGTTCGAAACTACCAGTTGTTTCATGGGAGAAAAATGAGGCTTTCTGCTCCCTGAAGATTTACAGCCTGTACAGGGTCGCTATGAATCAGAACCGACTCCACAGCACATAACCACCACCACTTAAAACTTCACCATATTAGTTCAAGGCACAAGTTTAACTGCTTCAATACTGTTTCTTGAGGACTGTTATTATGCATGGAAAACAAAAACCAAAATTCAAAGCCCTGTGATATTAATGTGTCAATTGCTAAGGAAATTTATTGAGCTGATATACAAGTACACCTAAATTTAATTTAATCCAATTGAAATGATTGGATTTTGGAGAATATCAGACTGTGTTCTGTTCCTATTGCTGAGGTACAAGAAGATTAATGATTGAACTGCAGAGTTAAGCTAAAGTTCTTGGGTGGTGCAAGCTGTGAGCATGCTTCACTGCTAAATGAAAAATTGGAGGTTCAGGTCCATCCAGTCCATCGAGATCTTATCATTCACTTGAAAACCCCAGCTATTGCAAAACCTATTGAGCACCGTTCTCTCTGACACACATGCGATCGCCATGAGTTGGAACTGACTACACAACAAATGGTTAGAGCTATACCTGGAGCAGGGTCAACTTCCCCAATTACAGAAGTGGAATTATGATGGTGAGTACCTCTTTACTCACCTAGACAATACACATATTACATAAATAGTCAAATGCTCTTCTTATTCATTCTAAATCAGTCCTAGATTTAGTTTTGAAGATTTTTAATGTTTCCATGATGATGATCTACATAGAAGACAAGATGATAAATATGCAAAAACTTACACACTCTGACTCTGAAGCAAAAACCCACCCTTAAATTAATAAGACTTTCTGGATTCCAGTAAAAATGACTCATCAGGAAAAGGATATGATAACCTTTAGATGTAATAAAAATGTCTGTTCTATGACTTTAACTTATTCGCAAAGTGAAAATCATCTGTATATCACACATTAAATGACGTTAGATGATATCTTCGGACATAAGCATGGTCCCCAGAAAGCAATGAAGAAAAGTTATTTTCCACCATGCAACTCTATTTGCTTTTTCTCCTCTTTCACTCTATGTTTATATCCCATCTTTTATATGTTCTTCCATCTGCCCTTTTGTGGTTATGGGGCTGGAAAGAGTAGAGCTCTGGGGAAAAAAAAAAAAAAAATTCCCAAAACAAAAAAAACAGCTGGCATCAAATTGATTTTTACTCATGGCAGTCACATATGTGTCAGGATAGAATTATACTCTAGTGTTTTTATTGCCTAACATTTTCAGAAACAGATCACCAGGTCTTTCTCTCAAGGCATGTCTGGATGGGTTTGAACTCCCAATATTTAGGTTAGAAGTTGAATGCATAAATAAAAATATAAACCTAATTTCCTTAATTACCTAGATTTGACACATATGGCATCCTTCCAGTAAAGCTTACATATTCTTCCAGTTATATACTTAGAATGTTATTTTCAATAGAGGAAAACCTAACAAGAGAGAGTAAAACTCTTATCAATGTACCAAGAGATGTGGGGAATGAATCTAATAGAAGTCCATGGACATTTCTTTAGAAAGTATTTAAAGCTTTTATTTATTTATTTTTGACATTGTGTCAAATTATAAGAGAAATAATGTATACTTGGTGAGACAGAGAAAAACCAATACGAACTTCTCCTAGTTGGATTTGTTTTTTTTTTAAGAAAATTCTTTCAGCCTATTCATTCACTCATCTCTTTACATATTAGAAGAAAAACTTTTCCATTTGTCTTGCAGTTCAATACTTCACCTTAGTGTTACTGTAGTACCGTAGTGCATGTCTTTAATTTTTTTCTCAATTTTGCTTCACTTTTCTTGATCTTGCATGCCTTTAATTTTTTTCTTAATTTTGCTTCACTTTTCTTGTAGCCTGCTACAATGCTCACCATTAATGATGTTAGGAATGGATTGCAACACCAATGAAGATGCTTTTCTTTGTAACAAAAGAAAGCAAGTAGAAAGGAATGCTCTTCCAATACTACTGCTAGCAGAAGAGGTTACTAGTAAAAAAAATACCCATTTTTAATATGATTTGTTGCATGTAACTGTAGGGATGTAAATTCAGCACTTAATTTTTGCTTATGCATTCATTCACTTATTTATTTTTAGATTAATACAATCAATAATGCTACTAGGCCAGAAATCTCACATAATAGTCTGGTAATTCTCAAAGTATGGGATTCTTCAGACCTTTTAAGTAATCCATTTCAATCAAAGCTATTTTTTTTTTAAAAATCAAGATATTGTTTGTTTTTTCCACTTTGGTGTAATTTACATTTATGTGCAAAAGTAACCTTGAACCTGAGCCAAGGCAGTTGTACAGAATGATCATTGTATTCATCACAGCCACGCACTCACACACATACATAAACACATACAACCACCATAAAGCTGTTTTTCTTCATAGAACCCAGCTTCTCGGATTATTTGCTCAGCGTACAGGTTGAATAAATATGGTGAAAAAATACAACCCTGTCACACACCTTTCTTAATTTTAAACCTTTCAGTGTTACCATGTTCTGTTCAAACAACTTCATCTTGGTCCATGTACAGATTCTTCATGAGTAAAATTAAGTGTTCCGGAATACTCATACTTTGCAATGTTGTCCATAGCTTGTCATGATCCACACAATCAAAAACGTTTGTGTCGTCGATAAAGCACAGGTAAACACTTTTCTGATATTCTCTGCTTTCAGCCAAACTCTATCAGACATCAGAAATTATATCCCTCATTCCATGGTGTCTTCTGAATCCAGCTTGAACCTCTGGAAGCTCTCTGTCAATGTATGATTGTAGCCATTTCTGTATCACCTTTAGCAAAACTTTACTCGCATGGGATATCAAAAAGATTGTCCAATGATTTCTGCATTCTATTGGGTCACGTCTCTTTTGGAATGGGCACAAATGTGGATCTCTTCCAATCAGTCAGCCAGATAGTTGTCTTCCAAATTTCTTGGCATAGAATCCTCCTCTATATTCTGGAATAATTTGAGTAGAATTGGTGACAACTCTTTCCTGAATGTCTGGTAGAACTCGCAGTGCAGTTATCTGAACCTGAACTTCTTTTGGTTGGGAGTTTTTTGATGACCTGATCAATTTCTTCTTCTATTGTATGGGTCTGTTCACATCTTCTACTTCTCTGTGTGAGTTTAGGTAGGTTGTGTTTTTCTAAAAATGTATCCATCTCTTCTAAATTTTCAAATTTGTTGAAGTACAACTTTTCATAGTATTCTGTCATTATCCTTTTGATTTCCTTTGGTTCCGTTGTGATATTGCCCATGTGGTTTCTAATGCGTGTTATTTGTGTCTTCTTCCTCTTTTCTTTGTGAGGTTTGCCAATGCTTTGTCAATTTTATTTATCCTTTCAAAGAACCAACTTCTTGTCCTGTTGGTTTTTTCTATAGTTTTTCTGTTTTCTACCTCATTTATTTCTGTTCTGATCTTTATTATTTCTTTTCTCTTGGTGACTGTAGGTTCCCTCTGTTGGTCTGTTTCCAGTTGCTGGAGATATTGTGTTAATGTGTTAATTTTGATTCTTTCTTCTTTTTGGATGTGCACATTTATCACAATAAATTGTCCTCTCAGCACCGCTTTCACCATGTCCCAAAGATTTTGGTATGTTGTGTGTTCATTCTCGTTTTTTTCTAGGAACTTTCTGAATTCATGTTTAATTTCTTCTTTATCCCGTTGCTCTTTAGCAGGGTGTTGTTCAGTCTTCATGTATTAAACATTATTTCCTTGGTCTTCTTGTTGTTGATTTCTAATTTTATGGCATTGTGGTCTGAAAAGATGCTTTGTAGTATTTTGATGTTTGTAAATTTATTGAGGCTTGCTTTGTGACCTAATACATAGTCAATTGTGCAGAATATGCCATGTGCACTACAAAATAATGTATATTGTGCCGTTGTTGGGCTGAATGCTCTGAACACATCTATGAGGTCAAGTTGGTTCATTGTGCTGTTTAGTTCCTCTGTAGCTTTGTAGAGTTTATTTCTGGGTGTTCTATCCCTTTTAGAAAGTGGCATATTAAAATTCCCCACTATAATTGTAGATTTATCTATTTCTTTCTTCAATTCTAGTAGGGTTTGCTTTATATATCTTGGTGCTCTTTCATTGGGCGTGTAGTTGTTAATTATGGTTATGTCATCTTGCTCAAGTGACACTTTAATCATGCAATAGTGTCCTTCTTTATCTCTTATGGTGATTTTTTGCCTTAAAGTTTATTTTATCTGAGATTAGTATTGCCACTCCTGCTTGTTTTTTATTGCTGTTAGTTTGGTATATTTTTTTCCATCTTTTAACTTTTAGCTGTTTTTGTCTTTGTTTGTAAGGTGTGTCTCTTGCAGGCAGCATATTGAAGGGTCTTATTTTCTTATCCATTCTGCCACACTCTGTCTCTTCACTGGTGCATTTAATCCATTAACATTCAGTGTAATTATTGATAGGTATGGATTAACTGCTGTCATTTTATTAATTTTTTGTGGTGCTGTTTGTTCCTTTGCTCTGCATGCCTTCTTGTGTTGCATTCATGTTTTGTGTACTATTTCTTATCGGTTTCTTCTTTGTTTTAATGTTTCCTTGTTCTGCTTGGATCTTCATTTTCATGGTAAGTTGTAAAGTATTAATTTTTGGTGGGGTTACTCTATAGTCTGTTAAGTTTTCCCTGTGTTTAAGACAGTTTATTGTATCCTGTCATCTACTTGACCTCCTCACCACCTGGATCTCTGTTCCTATATTTTTCCCTTCTTTGATATTGATAATATTTTGAACTTTGGTTGGCCTCACAGGTCCTCTGAGTTCATTGATGTAATTTTGTTCCATTCTGAACACTGCTATCCATCAACCGAGTTCCAGGTGCTGTTGCCATGTGTCAATCTCTGGTTGTTGTCTGTTTTGCTGGTTTTCATTCCAAATAACTCCCTTTAAGATGTTTTGAAGAGCTGGATTAGTTTTAACAAAATCTCTTATCTTCTGTTTATCCTAGAATGTTTTGATTGCATCATTGTATTTGATTGACAGTTTTGCTGGATAGACAATTGTTGGTTGGCAGTTTTTTTTTTTTTCTTTTAGGGTTTTATATATGTCTCCCCATTGTCTTATTGCCTTCATGGTTTCTGCTGAGAAGTCAGCGCTTAATCTGATTTGCTTGTCTTTGTAGGTGACACTTCTCTTTTCCCTGGCTGTTTTTAGGATTCTCTCCTTGTCTTTGATTTTTGAGAGCTTGATTATGATATGTCTCAGTGAATTTCTTTGGGGGGGGGTCTATCCTTGTTGGGGTTCTTTCAGCTTCTTAAATGTTTATCTTCTCATCCTTCAAGATGTTAGGATAATTGTTTTCCAGAAGCTTTTCAACTATCTCTTCCATGGATTTCTGTGATTTTTCCTGTGCTGTAATACCAATAATTCTTAAGTTATTCTTCTTTATGTTATCCATCATGAATCTTAGACTGTCTTCAAATTTTTTAATCCTTTTTTCTCCTTGCTTTCCTATCTTAGCAGTATTGAGAGATTTGCCTTCCAGCTCGCTTGTTCTAGCTTCCATTCTACTCTTTTGCCCTTTCAGTGTATTGTCCATTTCTGATATTTTATTATTAATCATCTGGACTTCTTTTTGCAGATTTTGGATTGTTTCCAGTGCCATATCTATCTTGTTTGATTGCCCCTGTAGCACTTTCCTGACTTCTTCCTTATTTTCCTCCACCCCTTTTTGGAGCGTTTGAATTTGTTTCCATATTATTTTTCTGAGTTCCTTCTCAGGCAGATCCAGAGCCTGCTCTTCTCCGGGAAATTTGTGTCTGCTTCCAGCTTGTTTGTCTCAGTTACTTTTTTTCTGTTTTTGGACATGTGTTGAGATCTTTAATATTGTTTTCTTGGACATTTTCAACAGTTATGTGAGTTGTTAATGCTTAAATGGATATGTGTTGCTTTGTTGTTAAGCTTGCTGAGCATCTTCTGGTGAATATGATCTGGAGATAGACTTCCCTTTTCATATTTAATGCCTAGCGGCTGATTTTGGCTCTTTTCCAGATGGTGGGGTACTACAGGGTATGCTTGTAGCTTGGCTATGTGGGCACAGTTGCTGTCTCTTCTTGGGTAAGGTATGGGGAGAAAGCTCCCATCCCTGAGAGAAGAGTGAGGCCAAAAGGACCAAAGACAAAAACAATATAAAGGCAGAGACAGAAATCACTGATCCAAAACAAAAATAAAATTGTGATTGACACTGTACTGTTCACTGGCCTTTGCTATGCAAAGGGTCCCTCCTAGGTTAACTATGGGACTGGTTCCCAGGGTCAAAACATCATAAGAAGCAGCCTGCGGGTTTCCTCTCTGTGCCATTGGATAACTGTGGGTGCAATGCTGGACCCTTTTGGGGGTGTGCCTCTGTCAGCCTGAAGCTCGTCTGGGCTGGGCAGTGAGGACATAATCAGGGTGAAGAGGAGAGATATGTGAAAAATGAAAAGTAAAAGTGGAAAAATCCGTCACACCTCTCCCTTCAGACATGCTGCTCTGCGGCTTCTAGCACTTGGTTGCTGCCTCTGCTTGGTTTGGCCCCACCCTTCGGCCTGAGGACTTCTGGCTGCTGCAGATGGACTGATTCAGAAATCATCATATTTTGCTTCCACTGGCAGATTTCTTCTCAATGGGCACAGGGAACTGGCATCCGGAACCTTAAACAAGATCCAAAGCTATGCAGTTTTTCTGCAAACTGCTCTTTCTTTGCTTTTTTTTTTTTTTTTTTGGCGGGGGTGGGGGAGGTGGGGGTGTTGGCAGAGTTTTCACTGTCTGGCTTTCCTGCCCCCAAAACGGAACTCTCCAAGGCTGTGGTCTTTGATCTTCATTAGGGAGCTCTGGTAGCGTAGTGGTTACAAATCGGGCTCTGAACCACAAGTTCAGCAGTTCGAAACTACCAGCTGCTCCGCAGGAGAAAGATGAGGCTTTCTGCTCCCGTAAAGACTTACAGCCTCGGAAACCCTGTACAGGGTCCCTATGGGTCGGAGCCGACTCTACAGCACTTAACAACAACAAGTAAGTATTGAAATCCTTTTTACTTTCAGCAAGCAAGTTTACATTATATTCATATGTTTTCGTTAAGAGCCGTTGAGTCACTTCTGACTCATAGTGACCCTGTGTAGGGTTTCCGAGGAGTAGCTAGTGAGTTTGAACCACCGACCTTGTAGCTCAAACCGACCTTATGGTCAGCTGCTTATCCTACAGTGCTATACTAGGCTAGTTGTTAATGAGTCTTCCTCTAATCCTGATGCCATGGTCTTCAGATGATTCAGCTTCTTGTATAATTTGCTCCACATACAGATTGAATAAGTAAGGTGACAGAATACAATCCTGTTGCAAATCTTTCTTGATTTTAAATCATTCAGTGTCTCCTTTTCCTGCTCAATCAACTGGTGACATAGCTTTCAGCATCACAGTAACATTCAAGTCACCACAGTACCACCAACTGATAGAGTGCAATCTAGTCATTTCTAAACTTTCATTAAAATGCAATACTGAATGAATTTGTAACTGCATACTGAGGAAATACTTGTATTTTTGCCTTCATGACTTGATATCTAAAAAGTATGAAGGGTAAACCATAAGATATAGTATAAAGGGGAATTATTTTATCCTTATTAAATCAGAAGAGTCATACTTGAATTTTGCTCCGTAACATGCATTCCTCTGACTCTAATTAATAGGATTTACTATACATCTATAAAATAGGATTCACTTTACAGGTTGTTGTATGTGAGTTTGATAATTTTATGTTATCATTTTTGTGGAAGCATTTTGTAATCAGAATTAAAAAAAAAAAAAGAGTGTTATTATTCCAGTTTTAGTAAGAGCCATAAAAACCAAATAAATGTGGAAAAGAATCTGCTATACCATGAATTATATACATTGTTGTTAAGTACTGTCTATTCAGTATTGATCATAGCAACCCTGTATAGGGTTTCCAAGGCTGCAAATTTATGCAGGAGCAGAAAACTTCATCTTCCTTCCACTGAGAAGCTGGCAAGCTCAAACTGTGAACTCTGTGGTTTGCAGTCCAGTGTTTATTGCATGGAGCCACAGAGCTCAATGAATTATATATATCCCTGAAGAATATGACTACATGTAGAAAGCATATACCCCCTACATTCTCTGGAAATGTAGTTATAAAAATGCAAAATGTAGCTAGAAAATTTGCAAAAGGAAAACAAGGTAATGTCTTGCCAGGTAAAGGGTACTATCAGATAAGACTAGCAACTAAAGCAGGATAAGGGAAAACATGTTATACCTGACTCATGGCTGTTTCTATGTATAATGTTAAATATATATATAAGACACAACCTGCTCATTGTTATATTGCACAATTTTTATATATTGGTGTATTTTGATGTTATAAATAAATAAAATATTAAAATAACATATATTAACATGAGGCAATACTTTAGGAAAATGTTAGTGATAATATATGGTAGTATATAAATTATCAAATATATTAGGCAGTAGGATCTGTGATTTCAGAGAAAGGATAGCTGAGGAAATCTAGAATATTGAGAAGGAGGAGACAGACCTGTATCTGGGACTGTGATTAGGATTTTGTTAGGGGGCAGTTAGGAAGAAACCCTGGAATGAATTCTAGGAACAGCAGAGCAATTTATTACTCACTTGTGAAACATTACCTATTAATTGTAATGAAATAAGAAATAGAGGTTGATATAATGTTCCTGATAATTCTTGTTGTCTTCTTAATTCTTGAACATTTTTGCTTTATGAATAAAAGTTATATTATTATCCAAGAAGATAAGGAATATCTAGGGACACACATTTTTCTTCATATTGTATCTTCTTTGTTATAATATTAATAACTCTTCTATAAAAACTTGTATGAGTAGCCTAAAGATTACTGAGCATTTCCTTTCATCATTCTCTTCTTTTTTTCCTCATGGAAATACTCATATAGGTATTGTTACCTTCATTTTATGACTGTGGCTCAGAGAGAGTAACTTTTCTAGTGTCACATTGTAGTGCAGTTTAATTACTTGGTATGGGTCTTCAGTATGGATTACATCTCAATGTAAAGAAAACAAAAATCCTCACCACTGGGCCAATAAACAACACTCTTATCAACAGAGAAAAGATTGAAGTTGTCAAGGACTTCATTCTTCTTGGATCAACTATCAACACTCACGGAAGCAGCAGTCAGGAAATCAAATGATGTATTGCATTAGGCAAATTTGCTGCACAA
>NW_006408630.1:5973026-5992381 GCF_000296735.1 Chrysochloris asiatica
TGTCATGCTGGGTAAGATGGAGGGTCAGAGAAAATGAGGAAGACTCCCAACGAGATGGATCAGCCAGGTGGCAGCATCAATGGACTCAAGTGTGGCAACGGTAGTAAGGTTGTCCCTGGATCGGGCAGTGTTTTGTTCTGCTGTGCATAAGGTCACTATGAGTCAGTACCGACTCAATGACACCTAATAACAACAACAATGAGTCTTCTAGTCACTTTTTAACCCATACCAAATGATTCGGGGGAATCATGCACATAAAGTGTGTGGGACTCCACTGTAAGAATTGGTCAGTTTTACCATTCCATTGGGTATAAGACGAGTTGTCTCTGTAGTAGAAATGAGGAATCTTATAACCATCAAGAAACGAGTCAAGAGTGGAGAGCATTCTTTAGAACTTGAGATTCCTGTGCTGAACCATTTTGATCCAGGAGACAAAGGGTTGTGAACAAGAGATGTGGTGGAGAAGTTGTACCAACAAAGATTGCAGAACCAGAATATGAGACAGAGTGGCCAGCTTTCTGGCATATGAATTGAGTAAAACTGAATTTCTTTGGTCAGGAGGCATACTTGTGGAATGGGGTCCTCTAGACACTTAATTGGGAAAGCTAGGATTGCCAACCAATGGAGCTAGAGTGCATCCAGGCTGCCTGTTAGTCATTTATTGGCAGCACCAAATAAGCTTTGTAACCCTTGCAGGAGCAGGGAAGTGGTTAAGGGGTTGCATGACTGAACAACCAAGGACAAAAACAGGCGTGCCTATGTGCATGGCTGTGAAGAGGCTGTTCTGACTAAAGAACCATGCTTGAGTATTCTGCTTCTGAATTGTAACATTTTAACTTCTATAATAAATCCCACAATTGTGAGTATTGTTGGTGATTTCTGTGTGGCTATTATAACAGATTATTGAATCTAGGAGAGTAGCAAAAAGTGCTCTTGGAGGGACAGGAGATGTCAGAATTGGTAAATAAGGAAAGAAAGTGCAGGCATGTCTGACTTCTACCTTGTAGGAATTGGCCAAGGGCTGATGCTGATGGTGATTATTCTTCTCCCCACTTGTGAAGTCAGAGAGTAGATCAGACACTGCCCTCATGCCATTCTCACACAAATGCCCTACAAAATGTGGAATTGAATCCATCACTCTCTCATCCTAAACCTTATGATCTTTTTACAGTGCAGTTCTCTTTTCAGATCTATCTTGTGTTTTCTTTTATTCAATGTTTAATCGCTCTCTGAGGTTGTTATGTGTTCATAGATTTATTTTGTGCTTTCACACACTGAAGGACAATTTTATCTTTATTGCTTTGCAGTCCAAAAGAATGAATGTGGCTTGGAAATGTAGGTCTAACTGCTTATAAAAATCAATGAGCCCTTGACTTCTTTACCTAAATATTATTTATAGCAGATGTCTAGCAACAGAAATGCAAGGTATTGCAATGTGAAAAACTATTACATTTGTGAGACTCTCTAAGACTAACTTCAAAAGTATCAATGATCACAGTGTTTCATATTTATTTCTGAAATCAGAATAAAAAATTGGGGGAGGATACTTTTTTCCCATTAATCTTTTAATCTGAGAAAATATGAAGGTAATTTATTTGATTAAAAGAATGATTTTGGAAATATATGCATCATTCAAATACCTTTATCCAATATAATTGAAGAGTAATAAAAGATAGTTATGGTATTTTCCTTACTGAATCTCAAATATTACTGATTCATGAGACAAATGCCAGAGTTCCCAGTTAAATGAAGTAGAAAGAAATTGAAAGAAGCTTTAGAAGATAAAGCAATAAAGGGCATGGGGAAAGCCTTTAGATTACTTTAAGTAGGCTATACAAATGATTGGGAATCGAAATATGGTCCAGTGTATTGGGCATGGAAACCCAGCTCTCATTTTAGTGGAGTTTCCTTTGGCAAAACACATCATCCCTCTCTTTATATGTCAAATTGGGTTGGTCCATATTATTCAACCTTCTTTATGACACGGCTATTGCTGTTGTGTGCCATAAAGTGTACAGTTCTAACTTCTTAAGTTTACAGGGCAGAGTAGAACTGCCCCATAGGATTTCCCAGGCTTTACCTTTATGAGAACAAATCATAAGGATCTGTTTCTCCCATGGAACATCTGATGGGTTTGGCTCTTTGACCTTAAGATTAACAGCTGAGAGTTTTACCATTTCTCCACCAGGCTTCCTGTTGTGGCATTGTAGGATAAGTGTGTTACTGCTAACCACAAGGTCAGAGATTCAAACCCACCAGCTTCTCCTCAGAAATTCTATGGAGGGTGACTATGAATCGGAACAGTTTCAATGGTAATAAACAACAGCAACCAACACAATTCTGTATTTGGGTTATTTCACAGATCCTGTGATATTGACCACCCATCTGTCAGATTTTTGTACTGTGCTGTCTTGCATATTTGTATGATACTGATAATTATACCACTTGTTGTTGTTGTTGTTTAGTGCCGTCGAGTCGGTTCCGACCCATAACGACCCGGTACAGGGTTTCCGAGGCTGTAAATCTTTACGGGAGCAGAACGCCTCATCTTTCTCCCGCGGAGCGGCTGGTAGTTTCGAACTGCTGGTCTTAAGGTTCGCAGCCCGATTCGTAACCACTACGCTAGTATTTCAAATAACAGCAGAGTCACTCACTCCTAGTGGACAAGTTTCGGTGAAGCTTAGCGAGTAAGAGAGACTAAGAAGAAAATCCTGATGATTTGTCTTATACATACCAACAAGTATGACGATAGCACAGGACCAAACAATGTTTTGATCTGTTGTATCTAGAGTCACTTTGACTAAAAGCCGACAACAACAAACGATGACAAAGAAATGTTCAAATATATTATGAATTTTATGGTTAAATTCATCCTATATTCAATAAGAATAAAAACCATGAAAATAATGTAAAGGAAGAAAGTTACAATATGATTCTGTTCTCCTTACTCTACATGGTCTTTCTTGTCTGTTTTGTTTACTGCCAAAACTTTCATGACTATTCCTATATGGTAGAGCCTTAAAAGTAGATGCTGAGTTCTAAGTCTTCTCTTCCTAACACTTGAATTTCTACTTATCAGATGGTTATCCAAACCTGATTAGAACTTTACATAGTTAAAAAAAAAAAATTCTAAAGCTATTGTATGACACCATGATTTCAGTGTTTTAACTGAATTAAGATTTTATCGGACTACATTTATTTTCATTCTTTATCTCTCCTTCTCTCACAAATAGCCCTCTCTCTATGTCTTTTTTTTTTTAAGTTTTTATTGTGAAATGAGTGATAGTTTACATCTGAGAACATCGATTTTACACTATCATTTCATTGTAATGATTACAATCTCCTCCGTGCATCATCATTCAACAGTATTTGCTTCCATTCCCTCTTTTTTAGGGGTGGTGGTGGTGGAGGGATGTACACAAAAACATTCCAGAATATATAATAATTTAAACAACCAAAGGGCACATTTTGTAAGCCTGCATCTTGGCCACCAGCACTCAGTCTTTCTCTTTCCATGAGTCTAGAGTCCTCACCTGCTCTCTTTCCATGTCCTCATCTCTGCTTCTATCTCTAGTGTCACTGCCTCTCTGGATAGGGTCACACACTCTGCTCATGCTCTTCTTTCTTGATGGTCCTAGGGTCCTCTATTCCTGGATGGTAATATTAACTTACCCCCCCCGCCCCATTTTGTTACAAAAATTTTACCTTTACAGTTATGACAGTAGCAATTAGTCATGGTAAAAATTACTCACTATAAACAGCCTTCTCTTAATATTGTTGGTAGTTATTGTTGTTAGGTGCCATCAAGTCAGTACCGACTCATGGTTACCTTATGCACAACAGAACAAAATACTGCTTAGTCCTGTGCTAACCTAACAATTGTTGCTACACTGGAAACCATTGCTGCTGTCACTGCGCCACTCCATCTAGATGGGAGTCGTCTACTTTTTTTGTTGACCCTTCACTTTACCAAGCATGTTGTCCTTCTTCAGGGACTGACCCCTCATGATAATATGCCCAAAGAATGGAAGACAAAGTCTTGCCATCCTGGCTATTAAGAAGTATTCTGGCTGTATTTTCCCAACACAGATTGGTTTGTTCTTTTGGCAGTTCATGGTGCTTTCAACATTCTCCTCTAACATAATAACTCAAATGCATCAATTCTTCTTTAGACTTCCTCATTCATTGTCCAAATTTCATATGCATATGAGGTTATTGAAAATACAGTGGCTTGGGGAAGGACTTCAGTTCTCAAACTGATCTCTTTGCTCTTGAACACTTTAAAGAGCTCTTATGCAGCAGATTTGTCTAATGTGATATGTCATTTGATTTCTTGACTGCTGCTTCCATGAGAGTTGAAGTCTTTGACAACTTCAACCCTTTCTCCATTTATCTTGTTGTTGTTATCTACTGGTCCAGTGGTGAGGATTTTTGTTTTCTGTACATTGAGGTGCAACTCATATCAAAGGCTGTAGACTTTGATTTTCATCAGTAAATATTTTAAGCCCTCTTTGCTTTCAGCAAACAAAGTCGTATCATCTGTATATGGCAGGTTTTTTATGAATCTTCCTGCAACCCTGATGCCATGTTTTTCTTCATATAATCCAGCTTCTCTAATTATTTGCTCAACATACAGATTGAATAAGTATGGTGAAAGAATTCAACCCTGACACACACCTTTCTTCATTTTAAACCATTCAGTGTTCCTTTGTTCTGTTTGAATAGCTGCTTTTTGATCTATTTAGAGGTTCTTCATTAGCACAATTAGAAAGATGAGGCTTTCTGCTCCCATAAAGATTTACAGTCTTGGAAACCCTGTACAGGGTCGCTATGAGTCAGCACCGACTCCATGGCACACAGCCAAGATCTATCTGACATCAGCAATTATATTCCTTCTTCCACATCTTCATCTGAATCTAGCTTGAACCACTGGCAGTTCCCTGTCAATGTACTGTTGTAGCCATTTTGTACTATCTTTAGCAAAATTTTATTTGTATGCAATATTACCAATATTGTCCAATGATTTCCACATTCTGTTGGGTATCCTGTCTTTGGAATTGGCACAGATATGAATTTTTTCCTCTCTCCCTAAGCTTACATTTTGAACAATTCTGTCAGTCTGTCCCCTCATCAGAGGTTTCCTTTCATTCATAATTCTACTTCTGTGGTCATAAGCCTATGCCAAAAAGCTATTAAAAGAGAAACCCCTTGCCTTTAGCCTGGTCCAGTCTTTAGTCTTTATAATTGATGTACTATTTATTTTCAACATATTTATTTATTTTCTAAAGTACATATTTCATCTTGTCATACTCCTTTCAAATATGATCCATGGCTTTCCATTAAAGAGAACACTAAATGCAATGCTTTCCATCTAGCCTTTCAGGGTCTTTATGAGTACTTTCTGCTGTCATTTTTTTTTTCATTTCAGCCATGCCTCCTGTATCTCACTTATAGCAGCCATATCAGAGTACCTACCACTTCTTAAATTCATAGTAATAATTACAATATAGATACATCTTTTAAAAGAAAAAAAGCAAAAGAAAAAAAGCTCTAAAATACTGTTGCTGCTGTTAAGTGCCATTGAGATGGTTCTAACTAATAACGACCCAGTGTAGGGTCTCTGATGAATACCTGGAAGTTTGAACCATCAAATTTTCAGTTACCTATAGCTGCAATTCTTCCAAGACAGATTTGTTTGTTCTACTGACAGCCTGTGGTACTTTAAATATTCTACTCCAACATTGTAACTCAAATGTACTGATTCTTCTATGGTCTTCCTTTTTCATTGTCCAAATTTCACATGCACATGAAGCTATTTAAACTATCATGGCTTGGGTTAGGCGTACCTTAGTCCTCACACTGATATTGCTCTTGAACACTTTAAAGAGGTCTTATGCAGCAGATTTGTCTAATGCATTATATAATTTTATTTATTGACTGCTGATTCCATGAGTATCAATTGTGGATCATAGCAAAATGAAGCATTCAATATCTTTAATCTTTTCTTAATTTATAATGATGTTAATTATTGCTCCATCTTCATCAGTAAATGATTTAAGTCATCTTCACTTTCAGCAAGCAAGGTTGTATCATCTGCATATCGTAATTTGTTAATGAGTCTTCCTCCAATCTTGATGACAGGATTTTCTTCATAGAACCCAGCTTCTCGGATTATTTGCTCAGCATACAGGTTGAATAAGTATGATGAAAAAATACAACCTTGTCACACAACTTTCTTAATTTTAAACCATTCAGTGTTCCCAGTTTCTGTTCAAACAACTGCCTCTTGGTCCAGGTACAAATTTCTCATGAGCATAATTAAGTGTTCCAGAATACTCATACTTCGCAGTATTGTCCATAGCTTGGCATGATCCATACAATCGAAAGCCTTTGCATAGTCAATAAAGCACAAGTAAGCATCTTTCTGATATTCTCTGCTTTCAGCCAAGACCCATCGAACATCAGCAATGATATCCCTCGTTCCACGGCCTCTTCTGAATCCAGCTTGAAAATCTAAAAGTTCTCTGTCAATGTATGATTATAGCCATTTCTGTATTACCTTTAGTAAAACTTTACTCACATGGGATATCAAAGAGATTGTCCGATGATTTCCGCATACCATTGGGTCACCTCTCTTTGGAATGGGCACAAATATAGATCTCTTCCACTCAGTCAGCCAGAGAGTTGTCTTCCAAAGTTCTTGGCAGATATCAACACTCACAGAAGCAGCAGTCATTAAATCAAATCACATATTGCATTAGGCAAACCTGCTACACAAGACCTTTTTAAATTGTTGAAGAGTAAAGATGTCAGCTTGAGGACTAAAGTTCACTTGATCCAAGCCATAGTATTTTTAATAACCTCATATGCATGCAAAAGCTGGACAGTGAATAAGGAAGACTGTAGAAAAATTGATGCTGTTGAGTTATGGTGTTGGAGGAGAATATTGAAAATGTTATGGGCTGCCAAAAGAACCAATAGATCTGTTTTGGAAGAAGTACAGCCAGAGTGCTCCTTAGAAGCCTAGATGGCCAGACTTCATCTCTCACACTTCGGATTGTCAGGAGGGACCAGTCACTGGAGAAGGATATCATGTTTGGTAAGTTGGAGGGTCAGAAAAAAAAGGAAGATCCCCCAACAAGATGGACTGGCCAAGTGGCAGCATCAATAAACTCAAGTGTGGCAACAGTAGTGAGGTTGTCCCAGGATAGGGCAGTGTTTCGTTCTGCTGTGCATAAGGTTGCTATGAGTCAGTACCTATTCGATGGCACCTAACAACAACAAGAACAAAGACTGACTGGTGGGTTTTAACTGGCATCCTTGCAGTTAGTGGTTCAGTGCTTATGCTATGTTGCCACCTTAATCCTTACTCTTTGTTGTTGTTGTTAAGTGCTGTCAAGTCCGTTCTGACTTATGGTGACTCTGCAAAATGTTTCCAAGGAGCAGCTAGGTTTGAACCACCAGCCTGTGGTTTGGAGTCCAGTGCTTATCAGACAGTGTCACACTAGGACATCATAATTCATAGTCCTTGTTGTTGTTAAATGCTTGTGAGTCTGTTCTGAATCACAGTGACCCTGTGTAAGGCTTCAGAGGAACAACTCATATGTTTAAACTACAAACTTTTGATTAATAGAATAGTACTAATCCAACAGTGCCACACCAGGACCCCAGTAGATTTCAAATATGTTAATGCTGTATGTTACTTGTTAACATACTACTTTTGATGGTGATTGTGTGCCATTGAATTGGTTTCATCTCATAGATTCATAGGGTTTCTTACACTTTAAAATTTTATTGAGCAGAAAGCTTCATTTTTTTTTCTCCCACAGATCATCAGCTGGACTTGAATTGCTGGCCTAGGAATTAACAGTTCAACAAGTAACCCACTGTGCTACTAGGGATCCTTCCTTACTCCTTGTCCTTAATACTATATTGTTGCTAAGTTCCATCAAGTCAGTTTCCACTCATAGTGACCCTTTATAGGGTTTCCAGGAAGCAGCTGGTGGGTTTTAATCACCGACCTTATGCTTAGAAGTCCAGAGCTGATACTACAGTGCCAAAGGCATCTTAATCCTGTCTCATTAACAACTTCTTACAACAATGTGACTATAATCAGAAGTATAGAGGTTACGAATTACAGCACATCACAGAATGAAATAATATGGCTAGTAGGGTCATCATCAATAATTAGTTGCCCTACAGTATTTAATATGTTAGTCACAGGTTCATTTTAGAATATATTATATAGCTTATGGTGCTGTAGAATAAGCTTTGGGCTGCAAAGTCAGTTTGAGCTGCAAGGTTGGTAGCTCAAATTTACCAATCACTCCTTGGAAATCCCATGCAGAGTCACTGTGGGTCAGAACCAACTTGGTGACAGTTAACAACATCAACAACATACATTTTTATGCATAAAAACATTAAAGAAAGACTTCCAGATACACTAAAACATCTTTAACATAATGGTGGTGGTGGTGGTTATGTGCTGTGGAATTAGTTCTGACACATAGTGACTCTGTATAGCGTTTCTGAGACTAGAGATCTTTATGGGAGCAGAAAAGCTTCATCTTTCTCCCACTGAGTGACTCATAGATTCAAAATGCTGACCTTGAATTTAGCAGCCCAACTCCTAATCCACTATGCTAGTAAGTCTCCGTTAACATAATAAATACAGTAATTATAGTAAGGTTTTGATGTGCATAACAAAGTAACACCTATTTGTTATTAAGAACCTCAAATTTTATGTACCTCAAATTTTTTATATAAAATGTTTTTTGGAGGTTGGTTCATCACTATTAGTTATAAATGTCGGTGGGTCAGGCATACATATCCTGAGAACTGTCTCTACAGTAAAACTTGCCAAAGAAGGAACCTGTGTAAGGCAGAAAACTGTAAGAAAAGAACTGATATATTTTCCACTAAAAAGAGTGATAGAAAAGTGTTAAGATTGTACCCTGTCAAAGAAAAAAACAAGGCAGCCCCATTGAATTCCTATTCTTACAGGTTTCACTGTGCTATGGAAATAAGAGAAAAACACATAATGAGAGATAAAGAATAGTGTTTGTCAAACTTACTAAGTTATTATTTTGTTGTTTTTGTTCTCTCTTCCTCCTTCTTTTATTTTGCTTCATGGACTTTGCTATAATTTACAGGCCTACTATTGAGATTATAGATTCAGTTACAGGCCACCACAATAAAGGGAGTATCATAATAAAGCAAGTCACACTGACTTGCAAAGAACACCATACCTGTGAAGTGCAATAAAGTGGAGTCTGTGGACTGGTGTGGTGCTGTGCGTTAATGTGCCAGACTGCAAAGCCAAAGCTGTTTGAACTGCAAGGTCAGCGGTTCAAGCTTACCAGCTGCTCCTCAGAAACCTTATACAGGGTAGCTATGGGTTGGAAACTGACTCGATGGCATTTAACAACAACAACAATGGCATTTAACAACAACAGCCACAATAGAACAAAGTATCGTGTATTTTGTTTAGATAGCTTTTCTTTTAGCTCCACCTTTAGTTTTCAAATTCTTATTCATGGTTCAGGGACAAGCCAGAACCATATTCTACATAAGACTTCTTAGGGTTCTCTAATATTAAACACAAGAAGTATTCCACTTTACTCCACTTACTTAGTTTCCCCATAAATGTGCAAAACAAAACAAAATTAAAAGTCCAGAAACTATGAGTGACACTTCTTAGGAACACCTTCCCATTTCTGGTTTTCATTGACATTGATACTTCCAAAATTACTTTTTCACTGGTGAAAGTCATTTAAATTGGACTAGAAAAGAAAATACAAAATTGAATAACCACATTAGCCATCCAGTTATGCTTTTATGTAAAAGACAAGTAATGTAAACTGTTATGTATTTATTTTGTCCACAGTAGTTAACACATGCTTACTTAAAATTTGGCTTTTCTGGTTGTCATCTAAATTTGTCAAGGTAGGCTAAAATACTTGAATTTCCATAAACTAGGTCATTGTCTCACACAGTAATTTCCTTTGCATGGAGAAACAGAGTGTATACCATAATAAGTCATTCAATTTGAAGTGCTTGATATAATATTCTAGTTTCTTGCATTGCATTCCCTTTTCTGTTTCTCTCATTTTCTGGTGAATACCCAAAGCAACAGACAGACATTGATATTGTACTGTGAAGATGACTGTTTCATATTTGCTTTACAGGAATTACAAATATTTAGACTGCTTCAGGTTAAATAATTTCTCCTTCTTTGGATGTCTTTACTTGGAGAGTTCTCTCTAGTGGTTCAAGTATTTTATAAGTGGTTTAAGTGCCTAATATACCAAAATAATCCATTTACATTCTTGTTGCTGTTTAAGGAATATAGACCTCATGTTTTATAATTCTATTCCATTTTATGGGAGTTAATTTACAAAATCTGCCCAGCCAGGTGGTTTCAAAGGGATTTGCTATTTCTGAATAGATTAGCATATAAACACACCATAACATATGGCAAAAGGTTTATTTACAGGTGTGGTCGATTTTGCATCCTTTTTCCCTAAATCAATTTAATTGTCAGTGCTTTGGGTTAATGCCTTGGTAGAGGTATTTTCCTGTTGAAAAAAAATCAGAAAAGAAAAATGTCTGCAGTATAGACTCAATGAATACTTCTTATTGTAATCAATTCAATAATCATACTGCTCCACTGGAAATATGGAGTATGAAGTTTCCCACAAGAGCATTAAGGGCATAGGTGCTGAATTTCCCAGTGGGGATTACAATTTAGAAATCTTTGAATTATCATGTTTAAATTAATTTTTTTAAATAAACTCTTCTCCTATTACGTTACATTTTCTCATTCTTGAACTTTACAATTAATTAGAAAAGTCTCAAATGTTATCTCTATCATTGGTTAAAGTAAATAAGAAAGAAGGACCTTGATGGTCCAGAATGGAAATATCTGAATAAAATACCATAAATTCAAGAACCATTTCATAAAATGCATCAAGCATTGATTTTTGCTATTGTTTTCAAGTTTATGCATTCACAAATATTGATTGAGTGATATGTTAGTTTCATATTGCTGATATAATAAATTGCCACAAACTAAATGTTTGAAATAGCACAAATTTATTATTTTACAGTTCCCAAGGCCAGATGTCCAAAATGTGTCTCACTGGGCTAACTAAAATCAAGGCATATATTCTTTCTGGAATCTCTAGGGAGAACAGTAATTTTTTGAAGCATGTCCACCTTTTTATAGACCATCGCATTCCTTGAGTCTACCACACTTCCATCTTCAAAGGTAACAACTACAGGGCAAGTCTTTCTCATATTTCATGACTTTGGCACTTTATTTTTTGCCTGCCTAGTCTCCTTGTAGTTAGGTGCTGTCAAATTGATTCCAACTCACAAGACCCTATCCACAGCAGAACAAAACACTGCCTGGTTCTGGTCCACCATAATTGTTGTTATGCTTGAACCCGTTGATGTTGCCACTGTGCCAATCCATCTTATTGGAGGGGCTTCCTCTGTTTCACTGACCCTCCACTTTACCAAGCATGATGTATTTCTGCAGGGCTAGTTCCTCCTGATAATATGTACAAAGTATAAGAGGTGAAGTCTCGCCATACTGGCATCTAAGGAACATTCTGGTTGTACTTCTTCCAACACAGATTTGTTTGTTCTTCTGGAATTCCATGGAACTTTCCATTTTATATTCTTCTCCAACACCATACCTCAAATGCATCAATTCTTCTGTGGCCTTCCTTAACCACTGTCCAACTTTCACAGGCATAAGAAGCTATTGAAAATACTATGGTTTGAGTCAGGTGCACCATAAACCTCTTAGTCTTGTGATTTTACGGGGCATACATGGACAATCCAGGACAGTCTATCCATCTCAAGATCATTTGATTAGCAACCTTAATATATCTGCAATCTTATTTTATCTTTGCTTTTTAACCCAATAGATTCATAGGTTTCCCACATTATGTGTGGGCATCTTTGGGGATGCCATTATTATGGCTAATGCAGATGATGATGACATCATTATTATGAAGACATGTACAAGAAATAAGAAGGTACTTGTGTGTGTGTATGTATATATATTGTTCTTGTTAAATGCCTATGAATTAGTTCCAAATCATAGCAACCCTGTATAAGGTTTCTGAGGAGTGGCTGGTGAGCTTGAACTATTGACCTTGCAGTTCAAATTGACCTTGCAGTCCAGTGCATTAACCTGCAGCACCACACCAGTACTCTCTCTCAGCAGTTTTATATATATATATAAAGGAGCCCTGGTGTGGTGCTGCAGGTTAATGCACCAGAATGCAAAGCCATTTGAACTGCAAGGTCACTAGCCACTTTTCAGAAACCCTATACGGGGTTGCTATGGTTCAACATTGAGTCAACAACACTTAACAACAACAACAATATATAGAAATGAGTCCTGGTGTGGTGATGCAGGATAAACACTGGACTACTAACCACAAGCACAAGATTAGTAATTCAAACCCACCAGCCGCTCTTTGGAAAGCCTATGGTTGCTATGACTCCGAATGTACTTGACAGTACTTAACAACAACATATATAAGAAACAAATAGAAGACTGAAAAGAAAGTAATCAACTATCAAGGTGAACTCAGAAAAACTCTTCAGTTCTTCTACTTCAATTTCAATAAATAATAATAATTAGCATTCATGAGGAGCCTTCTATATCCCTTTAATTCTTTTCTACATGTGTTATCTCATTTAGTCCTCAAAACAGCATTACTCCCACATTGCAGATGATCATACTAAGACCCGGAGTTTTTATACCATTTCCAGATTAGCAGTAAGTGACAAAGATATGATTTACACTCCTGAAATCTGGTCTCAAGGCCCCAAACACATAACCATTAAGCTATTCTTCTGTTGATGAACTAGAATAGTATTTTATTTATATATACATTTGTTTATTAGTCAACTCTGTCAATGGATATTAATTGGTCATATACTAGAAGATCAGAAATTCTGGTAGTATTGAAAATAAAGTGTAAGTCGAAATACAACATGTTTCTGTCTATAAGATGAAATGCAAACATTTGTTCCTATAAACTGCTATTGTGTAACAGACCAGCCTAAAGATTAGTAACTAAAAATAAGCATTTTACCATCTTTCATGATTCTGTAGATTTGGGAGATCAGCTGGCCAGTTATGCTCCATGTATACATAACTGGACATCCAAGATTGTGTCGTTATATGGATAACAATTGGTGCTGGCTATCAGTGAGAGCTCACCATGTGTTTTAGGCTTCTCATTGAATGGTGGCTACATTCCAAGTTGGAGTGTCACAAGAGTGAATGTCCCAAACAGGAGGAAGTTAATACTGCCAGACCTCTTAAATACTAGGACAGGGGTTGCTGTTAAGTACTGTCAAGCTGGTTCCAAAGCATAGTGACCTGTGTAGGGTTTCCAAAGAGCAGCTGGTGAGATTGAACCACCAACTTTGCTATCCAGTACTTGTCTTACAGCACCACACCAGGAGAGGGCTTAGCATTGGGTTAATATGTGTCTTCTGCTACATTCTTTTGGCTCAGCCATCAGAGTGAGCCCAGATGCAATTAAATGGAAAGTACATTCCACCCTTTAATAGAGTGACAAAGAAACCATGGCTAACTTTAATATACCACAGGCAAAAACATCAAAAGCATATGACAGAGCTTTATGAAATGAGGCTGGGGAAATTTTGCAAGGCCTCTAGGGTTTTAAGATTTAAAACAATAGCAGAAGTTATTAAGTGGGGACATTTAAAATTTTCAGAAGTGAATTATTTAAAGGATAGCTTGGGATACCATGTGGAGAACAGAGGGTAAGTCCAGGACAGAAATAATGGTGTCTTAGAGTAGGCATGTGAGGAATGATGAAGAAAAGTCCTATTTGATTGGTATTTAGAGAGCATATTTCACAAGACAAGGTAATTGATTGGATATGGACAGTGAAGACGAGGAAAGCAAGGATGACCTTATGCTTTCTATATTAAACATCTTAGACTATTTATTGAATTAAAAGTCTCTTAAGGGAATATGATGAATTCAGTTCTGGAACCACTTTAGGTAAAGCTTGCTAGAAGGCAATTGCGTAATGGTCTGGAGGGGAAATAGAAATTTGGCAAAATTTAGCATGTATATTCATATTTAGAAGTGATATGACTGTGGATGAGGTGTTTGAGCTGAGAATGGTGCCGAAAAGAAACAGATGCTTAAGAAAGAGTCCTGAGGAACACTAATATTTAATGTTATGAGTAGGTAAAAGGTCAAAGGTGAGTATGAAGGAATATCCAGAGAACTAGGAGGATATACTTACAAAGAGTTGTGTCATGGAAGATGAAAAAAGCAAGTTTATTAGGCTGTAGGGATCTCTGTAAAATGCTGCTATGAGGTCAAAAGAAGAAGAGAACCAATGCTCTCTTGATGGAACAGAAATAGTATCAGATACTTTATTAGATGAGTTTGAGAGATCTGTTGGAATGGATTAGTCAATGAAAGGAAGCAGGTTAATGAAGATCATGTGTAAGCCATTTAGAGAAGTTTGTGGAAAGAAGTGGGGAAGGATGAGGTGTTATGTAAGGTGGTTTTATTTTTCAAGTTGAAAGTCTGAAAAAGGACTTTCAATTAAAAAATTTAAATGCTGAAAATTTATTAGAAATAGGATGTTAACTCTGTACTAAAAATATATTTTTTTAATTTCTTGATTTTTAAATATGGGATTGTTGTGAAAGCAAAATTGTTGAATACTGTAAAGGAATCATTATAAGCCGTTTGTCCTTTTTTTTTTGCTGCTGCTGTGGCTGTTACTATTCATATGGTTCTAATTAATATTCGCCACATTTTTAATCCTGCAAGCTAAGATTTCAAGATATTAAGATGTCTCTTACTTGAAAAAATATTTAAAGATTAGTTTTTTATTTTTGTTTAAGAGTTTTTGATTGAAAAAACAGACATAGTCTTTGGAATTTTCTGAAATGTCACTTGTAAGAGTACGGGCTATCTCAGAAAAAGAATTTTTAACTTTAAAAACACTTTTTTCCCAAAATTCTTCTTGGCAAGACTGGATAATAAGTTTCGGGGTTTCTTTGAAATTTTAGGACTTTGAAATTGAAGCTTTCTCAGCTCTTGGATTTTTTAATGTATATAAAAGAGCTCTTTGTGTAGAAATTCAAAGTGTTGAAAGGAGAAATGATCACAAGTTCATAAATTTTGGAAGAGAATAAATAAGAATTTATTCTCCACATTTCATAATATTAATTTAAATGACATCCCAGAAACACAAAGAAAGTTTAGAGCAAATCAAAATAAAGAATACTTTATACAATCTGTTATTTGTTGTTGTTAAGTGCCGTCGAGTCGGTTCCGACCCATAGCGACCCTGTACAGGGTTTCCGAGGGTGTAAATCTTTACGGGAGTAGAAAGCCTTATCTTTCTCCCGCGGAGCGGCTGGTAGTTTCGAACCGCTGACCTTAAGGTTTGCAGCCCGATTCGTAACCACTACACTACCAGAGCTCCTTGACAATCTGTTATAAGTTCATGAAATTTTAGCAAAAATGTTGAGACAGCATGAAAAACAAATAGATTCAAGCAGATATATGAACAAGATATAATTGGCTATTGAGTTATTCAAGGTCATGGTGAAATTTGGCCTATAGATTCGAAAACAGTCCCCCTGATAACAAATTTCATCTCTGGTTGCGTAGCGGTTACGAATCGGGCTGCTAACCTCAGGGTCATCAGTTCGAAACTACCAGCAGTTCCGCAGGAGAAAGATGAGGCTTTCTGCTCCCTTAAAGATTTACAGCCTTGGAAACCCTGTGTAGGGTCACTATGAGTCGCAACCGACTCCACGGCACATAGCAACAACAACAAGTCTTTCTCCACCACTCGTCTGTCAGTTTGTCGTACTGTGGTGTCTTGTGAGTTCTGTGATTCCGAAGACAGACTAGGAATAAGAAGTGATGAACTACTTCCGAATATTTAGTCACTGAAAACCTTATGAATAGCAGAGAAACATTATCAGATATAGTGCCGGATTGGCCAAGTGGCAGCATCGATGGACTCAAGCATGGCAATAGAAGTCAGGCTGGCCAGGGATCGAACAGTGTTTCGTTCTGCTGTGCATAGGGTCGCTATGAGTCGATACCGACTCAATGGGCACCTAACAACAACAACAACAAGTCTTTCTAGTGTGGGCTTAGTATTTTATTTTTTCATGTCTTGCAAGTATTATAGGAAAAAATAACCTACTACCTGCATTAAGATCTAAGTTTTTTGTTTACAAACAATATCATTCGACAAATTATATAACCTTGTTGTATATTAGATTCCTTTTAGTAAAAATAGTGGGAATAACTATCTTATAATAATGTTATGGAGAATAAATGTATTAACCTATGTAGAACACTTGGTGACTTTGTTGTTGTGGTTATTCTAAGTATAATACTGTTTTTGTTGAAATTTTATTTAAAGTATCATTTAAAGTAATTTCAAAGCAAACTGAAGACTTCTATACATATTATCTATCTATCTATCTATCTATCTATCTATCTATCTATCTATCTGTCTATCTACATCACTAGAAGAGAGTGTTAATACTGCAGGAAGAACTCCTGTTCAAAAAATTACATAGTTTTTATGAATTCAAAAATTTAATATACAAGGTAATATTTAATAATAAGTAATTTAATTGATCATTATTCTACCATTATGTGGTATATTATTTACCTTTAAGTTTATGGGTTTTTTGTTTTTTTTTTTAGTTAGGATACAATGCAATCCTTTTTAAATTTGAAGGAAGAAAAATTAAAAACAAAAAAAGGAAGGACACAGTATACTAGTTATTATCAAAATAGCACAGTTCTCTTTTTCAATTTGTAAAATATGGGTATGGGCATGAGTATGGTTTGGAGAGAATTGGAGAGAATTGTTGTTAGGTGCCATGGAGTCACTTCTAACTCACAGCAACACTGCATAGTAGAACAAAGCACTGCCCACTCCTGCACCATCCTTACAGTTGTTTCATATGAAACTTTTTGCTGCTGCCACTGTGTCAGTCACTCTATTTACTTGGGGGAGGGGTGTCTTCCTCTTTTCACCAACCCTCCACCTTGCCAAACATGATGTCCTTCTACAGTGACTGGTCCCTCCTAATAACATGTCTGATGTATAAGATATGAAGCCTTACCATCCCTGATTGTAAAGCGAATTCTGGCTATATTTCTTCCAACACAAATGTGTTTGTTCTTCTGGCAGTTCATGGTACTTTTAGTATTCTTCTCCAATACCATAAATCAAATGCACTGGTTCTTCTACAGTCTTCCTTAATCATTGTCCAACTTTCACATGCATATGAATCTATTGAAAATACAATGGCTTGGGTTGAGTGCACCTTAGTCCTCAAACTGACAACATTGCTCTTTAATGCAATAAAGAGGTCTTACACAACAGATTTGGCTAATGCAATATGTCATTTGATTTCTTGACTGCAGCTTCTAGAGGTATTGATTGTGGGTTCAAGCAAAATGAAACCTTTGAAGATTTCAATCTTTTCTCTATTTACCATGATATTATTTATTGGTCCTGTGAGGACTTTTGTTCTCTTTATACTGAATGCAATAGTCTATGATCTTCATCACTAAATATCTTGTCCTCCTTACTTTCAGTAGGTGAGGTTTTATCATCTGCATAAGACAGATTGTTAATGCTTCAGTTCTGACGCCACAGTCTTCTTCATATAATCCACTTTTTCAGCTTGTTTGCTCAGCACACAAATTGAATAAATATCATCAGCTTTTTATCATATGCTACATTTTGAAATGGTTGAACATCCACCATTTTTGCTTGGTATAGTGATTCTCTATATCCCTTCCAGATTTTTTTTTTTAAATGCTTTTTGCAACATTTAATATTTTGATCACAGAATCCTTCAATATTGTAACATTAGGGTTGATTTTTTTCTTCAGCTCTTCAGCTTGAGAAATGTTGAGTACATTCTTCTCTTTGGTTTGCTAGCTCCAGATCTTTGGACATTTCATTATACTTGACTTTGTATTCTCCACTGCCCTTTGAAAATTCCTGTTCAGTTCTTTTACCAACAAATTTTTTCCATTTGCTTTAGCTTCTTTATGCTCAAGAGCAAGATTCAGAGTCTCTTCAGAAATAAATTTTTGTCTTTTCTTTCTTTACAATCTTTTAAATGACCTAAATGCTTACTTCATGCATGATGTTCTTGATGTCATCCAACAAATCTCTGGCCATTAATCTCTGGTCATTAATGTCTAATCCCTCAAATCTGTTCTTGAGATGGTCTTTAAAAGCACGTGAGATATATTCAAGGTAAAATTTTGGCACTTGTGTGCTTCTTTTGATTTTCCTCAGTTTCAGCTTGAACTTGCATATGAGCTATTGATTAATGCTGATTTACACAGTCTTTGCTGGTTCTTGCTTTAGCTGATGATATTGAGCTCCTCCTCCATCTTTGCCCACAGAATTAGTCAGTATCTTTCTTGTGTATTCCACCTGGTGAGGTCCATATGTATACTCACCTTTTTTTGTTGTTTAAAAGAGATTGTTGTTGTTATGAAGTGCCGTCGAGTCGGTTCCGACCCATAGCGACCCTGTACAGAGTTTCTGAAGCTGTAAATCTTTACGGGAGCAGAAAGCCTCATCTTTCTCCCGCGGAGCAGCTGGTAGTTTTGAACTGCTGACCTTGTGGTTTGCAGGCCGATTCCTAACCACTACGATTTGCCATAAATAGGACATTGGCCTTGCAACATGAGGTTTCTATCACCAAAGCCATATTTTCCAACTACTGATCCTTTCTCTATGTTTACAAGTTTCACATCCCAATCAAAAGTAATTATCGATGCATCTTTATTGCATGTTTGATCAGTTTCTGATTGAAGAATCTGGTGGTGCTGTGCCTTGGAATTGTTCCAACAGGATTTCCGAGGCTATAACTCTTTATGGGAGCATAAAGCCTCATCTTTTCCCCACAGAACAGCTGGTTGTTTAGAACTGCTGACTCTGAGGTTAGCAGCCCAATTCGTAACCACTACGCTACCACAAAGATTACAAAGAAGAAGTTGGTACAAGTTTTCAGTCTCATCATCAATGACTTTAGTGGTTAATGGGTAAATTTGAATAATAATGATATTAACTGATTTTGCTTGTAGGTGTATGGATATTATCCTATCACAGACAGCATTGTCCTTCAGTATACATCTTGAAATGTTCTTTTTGACAATTAAAGTGATATCATTCCTGTTCAATTTGTTGTTCTCAATATAATAAATCATGTGATTGTCTGATTCAAAATGTCAATACCATTACATTTCAGCTCACTACAGCTTAGGG
>NW_006408630.1:5993221-6011073 GCF_000296735.1 Chrysochloris asiatica
AGTCCTATTCGTAACCACTACACTACAAGAGCTCTACATACCCATATATAAGATAGACTGTTGTTTGGGATAATAGTAGAGGGCATGCTGTTGTTGTTGTTAGACACCATCAAGTTGGTTGTGACTCATAGTGACCCTATGTACAACAGAATGAAATACTGTCTGGTCCTGTATCATCCTCTTACTTGTTTTTATGTTTGAGTCAATTGCTGCTGCCACTATTTCAATCCATTTCATTGGAAGTCTTCCTCTTTTTTGCTCCCTCTCCAGTTTTCCAAGCATGAAGGATGTGGGTACATACAATTAGGAAAATTTTCTTATTTTCTCCCTCCTTTTTAATTTATACTGTCAATCTAGCTGATTGCTCATGGGAAAAGGAATGAAAGAAGTTTAGAAGACAGAAAGAAGCATCTTTATAGTCATGGAAGAAAAGCCAAAATTGTATTTCCTTACCAGGAAGAAAGAGAAGAATGAATTTCAAAGGCATCTGAGTGACTTTAACTAAAGTCTCAATAGACATAAGTTATAACAGTTGTTTATTAAAACCTCTTCTGTGATTAATTCCAAAAATAATGTGACTGGTTGACTTTGAAGAAGCTAAGACCTTATTTAACCACATCAACACCTTTTGTAAATCAGTAAATTTATGCTTGTGAGAGGTTAAGAGAATGAAGTAAGGCTAGATTCTTGGACTCTGGAATGGATTTAACTGCTCATTGTCATCGTGATGAGAGCATGATATGAAATTCCAATGGCGCTTTTTCCTCTTTTAAGCAGCAGATTTATACAAGTCAAGGTGCTTTAGCATTTAACAAGAATATTTTCTTTCAGATGTCAAATCAAGAAATATTTGATATTTCATATTGTTGAAAGACATGTACAGATCCCTTGAGTATTTTGAAATATAAATTTAAATATATCCTCTTTTAGTTTGCTAGCTCCAGGAATTTAACTTATCTAAAAGTTGGCTGTGTCCTCAATGTTGTATGATTTAGGTGCCTTTCCTACTAAGATAAATGCTGCATGATTGTGATGCTGTGAAATACTTAGTATTGCTCTTCTAGACATAGTCTTCCACCAAATGACTGGGCTGTTGTTGTTACATGCCTTCGAGTTAGTTCTGTCTCATGTTGTTGATGTTATATGCCATTGAGTCAGTACAAATTATAGCGACCCTATGCACAGCAGAACGAAACATTGCCCGATCCTGGGCCAACCTAACAATTGTTGCCATGCTTGAGCCCATTGATCTGACTCATAGCAATACTATCAGGGTTTCCATGGAGTGGCTGATGAGCTTGAACCACCAACCTTGTAGTTCAAGCCAACCTTGCAGTCCAGAACATTAACCCAGAGTGCCACAATAGGTCTCCAATGAGACCTATTTTTGTTTTTGTTGTTGTTTAGTACTGTTGAGTCGATTCTGACCCATAGCAATCTGTATAGGGTTTCCAAGGAATAGTTGGTGAACTTGAACCATCAACCTTGAAGTTGAAATGACTTTGCACTCTGACGCATTAGCCCAGAGTGCTACATCAGGACTCTGATGACTGGGTTGTTGTTGTTGTTAGGTGCCAATGAGTCGGTACCAACTCATAGTGACCTTATGCACAGCAGAACGAAACACTGCCTGATCCTGGGCCAACCTCACTATTGTTGCCATGCTTGAGCCCATTGATGCTGCCACTTTGCCAATCCATCTTGATGGGGGTCTTCCTCTTTTTCTCTGACCCTCCATCATACCAAACATGATATCCTTCTCTAGCAACTAGTTCCCCCTAACAATATGTCTGAAGTATGAGAGACGAGGTTTGCCCATCCTGGCCTCCAAGGAGCACTCTAGCTGCACAGATCTGTTGGTTCTTTTGGCAGCCTATGGCACTTTTCAATATTCTCCTCCAATTCTATAACTCAAAAGCATTATTTCTTCTACAGTCTTCCTTATTAACTGTCCAGCTTTTGCATCCATATAAGGTTATCGAAAATACCATGGCTTGGGTCAGGCGCACCTTAGTCTTCAAGCTGACATCTTTGGTCTTCCACACTTTAAAAAGGTCTTGTGCAGCAGATTTGCCTAATGCAATACATCGTTTGATTTCTTGACTGCTGCTTCTGTGAGTGTTGATAGTTGATCAAAGAAGAATGAAGTCCTTGACAACTTCAATCTTTTCTCTGTTGGTAAGAATGCTGTTTATTGGTCCAGTGGTGAGGATTTTAGTTTTCTTTACATTGAGATGTAATCCATACTGAAGGCTGTGCTTTTTTATCTTTATCAGTAAATGTTTTAAGTCCTCTTCATTTTCAGCAAACAAGATTGTATCATGTATGGTCTGCATTGAAAAGGTGCAAATGTGAGGTACTTGTAGTCTATCAAGGGGATTGGATAACTTGCTAATAATGAAAATAAGGTACATGACACCTTTGTGTAACTGGGATCATGCAAATAATGTGTAACAGGGAGATTGATGAGTTTTGCCATCCTGAGCCATTCCAAAGGTAGATAGAAGGATCCCATTACCATCAAGAAAGAAGAGCTAGGAATGGAACTTTTTCTTTGAGTTCAAGGTTACTGTGCTGAACCTCTTTGATCCAGGTGACGTATCTATGACAACCCTGACACACACCTTTTCTGATTTAAAACCACTCAGTATCCCCTTGTTTTGTTTTAATGACTGCCCTTCTTTCCTTATGAACAGTGTTCAGGAATACACATTCTCAATGTTATTCATAGTTTGTTATAATCCACACAGTTGAGTGCCTCTGCATAATCAATAAAGCACAAACAAATTTTTGGTATTCTCTGCTCTCAGCCAAGATCTATCTGGTGTCAGTAATGATATCCCTTGTTCCATGTCCTCTTCTGAATCTGGCTTGAATTTCTGACATCTCTTTGTCAATATACTGCTGCATTCATTTTTAAATTATTGTCAGCAAACTTTTACTTTCATGTGATATTAGTGATATTGCTCAAAGATTTTTGTATTTGGCTCCTACATGAAATAGTAAAAAGTACAGAATAATCTTATATTTTTATGTTGAGAAAGTTTATTTGTAATTTTCAACTAATTACATATCTCCACAAGCTTTTTGAAATCCCCTTGTAGATGTTCATCTAAAGGGGAATAATCCATGATGATCATGGATTTATCAGTGAAGCAAAAGGTAGAGACAGATACAGATCACTAACTATAATTGTGGGTCATAGAAGAGATGAGAAGTCCTGCCCTGGGAAGCAGAGTAAAGGGGTTCAAAGGTTTCACAGAACAGGAAGTATGAGTGTCTTTGAATTCATGTGGAATGGGCTTTCAAGGCTAATTAAACTAAAAGAAGCAAAGTGCCCAGTCTCAGAAGTATAGCAAATTCAAAGACATTGGAATGTGTGTGTTGTGTTGTTGTTATTAGGTGCCATCAAGTTGGTACTGACTCACAGTGACTGTATGCACAGCAGAATGAAACACTGCCCAGTCCTTGGCCAACCTCACTATCGTTGCCACGCTTAAGTCCATCAATGCTGCCACCTGGACAATCCATCTCATTGGGGGTCTTCCTCTTTTTCTCTGACCTTCTACTCTACCAAACATGATTTACTTCTCCAGCGACTGGTCCCTCCTGACAACATGTCCGAAGTATGAAGATGAAGTTTGGCCGTCCTGGCCTTCAAGGAGCACCCTGGCTGCACTTCTTCCAACATGGATTTGTTTGTTCTTTGGGCAGCCCATGGTACTTTCAATATTCTCCTCCAATACTATAACTCAAAAGCATCAATTCTTCTATGGTCTTCCCTATTCACTGTCCAGCTTTCACATGCATATGAGGTTATTGAAAATACCATGGCTTGGGTCAGGCACACCTTAGTCCTCAAGCTGCTGACATCTTTGCTCTTCAGCACTTTAAAAGGTCTTGTGCAGCAGATTTGCCTAATGCAATACATCACTTGATTTCTTGACTGCTGCTTCCCTGAGTGTTGATAGTTGATCCAAGAAGAATGAAGTCCTTGACAGCGTTAATTTTTTCTCCATTGATAAGAATGTTATTATTGGTCCAGTGGTGAGGATTTTAGTTTTCTTTACATTGAGATGTAATCCATACCAAAGGCTGTGCTGTTTGATATTCATCAGTAAATGTTTTAAGTCCTCTTCACATTCATCAAGCAAGGTTGTATCGTAGGTTGTTAATGAGTCTTCCTCCAATCCTGATGCCACATTTTTCTTCATAGAATCCAGCTTCTTGGATTGTTTGCTCAGGATAAAGGTTGAATAAGTATGGTGAAAGAATACGACTCTGTTGCACAACTTTCTTAATTTTAAACCATTCAGTGTCCCCATGTTCTATTCTGTGTTATGTAGAAGGATGTAATCTAACAACAGACTATAACACTGAGAAAACCTCATCCATCTAATGGCATAAACAATTTTGACCTGTACTTCACAAAAGCAATTCTATAGAGACTCTGAGATCCTATGTAACAAGGGGATATGTTTCCAAAGGCTGACACTGGACTTGCTTTGTAGGAAGTTCAGCAGCCTAAACTTATCCTACTGTCTACCCCTTACCCTGGGGTCCCTGTCCTTAGAAATCAAGACTATCCATTACAAAGCCTTACTTAATGGAAACTGCTTCTGCTCCAGAAGAGCAAAATGAAAATGAAATGAATTTGGTATAGTGTCACACAAACTAACTCCTTTAACATATTTCACCTATACCCAACTGCCATGCTATATGAGAACAGTATCTGCCCACTCCTTAGAAAGGATTAATATCTTACATGGCACAACACAATTTAGCTTCTCCCCACTCCTACTACTCCCTTCCCACTCCACACACAAGAAATAATTCAGTACCAAAGAATAAATTCAGCCCAAACAAAAGTAGTATTACCACTACACTAACTAGGATGTTATAATCCTTCTGTATATTTAGAAAATACCCTCACTCCAAGAGCTCCGGATGCATCACAGACATTGCTGTATTAGATTTCTCCTTTTGAGGTTGTTCAAAGTCTGAAGCATCAAAAATTTACATGGATGACTACACTACTACATGCATGTTGTTGTTGTTGTTAGGTGCCATCGAGTCGGTACCGACTCATAGCGACCTTATGCACAACAGAATGAAACACTGCCCGATCCTGGGCCAACCTCACTACTGTTGCCAGGCTTAAGTCCATCAATGCTGCCACTTGGCCAATCCATCTCGTTGGGGGTCTTCCTCTTTTTCTCTGACCCTCCACCTTACCAAACATGATATCCTTCTCCAGCGACTGGTCCCTTCTGACAATATGTCCGAAGTATGAGAGACGAAGTTTGGCCATCCTGGTCTCCAAGGAGCACTGCACTCTGGCTGCAGTTCTTCCAACACAGATCTGTTGGTTCTTTTGGCAGTCCGTGGCACTTTCAATATTCTCCTCCAACACCATAACTCAAATGCATCAATTTCACTATGGTCTTCTTTATTCATTGTCCAACTTTCGCATGCTTATGAGGTTATTGAAAATACCATTGTTTGGGTCAGTCACACCTTAGTCCTCATGTATGCTGGACAAATAATCTGAGAAGTCCTCATGTATGCTGAGCACATAATCTGAGAAGCTGGATTATATGAAGAAAAACGTGCTATCAGGATTGGAGGAAGACTCATTAACAAGCTGTGATATGCAGATGATACAATCTTGCTTGCTGAAAGTGAAGAGGACTTGAAACATTTACTGATGAAGATCAAAGAGCACAGCCTTTGGTATGGATTACATCTCATTGTAAAGAAAACTAAAATCCTCACCACTGGACCAATAAACAACATTCTTATCAAAGGAGAAAAGAATGAAGTTGTCAAGGACTTTATTTTTCTTGGATCAACTATGGACACTCAGGGAAGTAGCAGTCAAGAGATCAAATGATGTATTGCATTAGGCAAATTTGCTACTCAAGACCTTTTTAAAGTGTTGAAGAGCAAAGATGTCACCTTGAGGACCTTGCACCTGATGCAAGCCATGGTATTTTCAATAAATACAGTCATACCTCATTTTATTGCATTTCATAGATGTGTTTTTTAAAAAGAAATTGTAGTGACAAACCCTGCATTAAGCAAGTCTATTGGTGCCATTTTCCCAACAGTATGTGCTCAAGTTGTGTCTCTGTTACATTTTGATCACTCACAGTATTTCAAACATCCTGGTGTGGTGCTGTGGGTTAATGTGCTGGACTGCAAGGTAGGTTTGAATCTCAAAGTCGGAGGTTCAAGCTCACTAGCCATTCCTTGGAAACCCTATAAAGGGTCACTGGTAAAAAGTTCAGGTGGGAGTGAACTTTTTTATAGCCTCACTCCTTCTCTGACTATGAATTCTCCCACATGGCCACACCCACAAAACAGGCATTTCTGCATGACTGACTGCTCTCAGGTGGGTGCTTGGTTCTATTGCTCAGGTCAGCTTCATTGGTTCAGGACTGTTGGTCAATACGTACTCTTGGTCGGACAAGGAGCCCTTTGCTAGGTCTGCCAGCTTTTTGTGCTGCATGTTGATGATCTCCAGCACCTGATTCCAATGCCGCAGCTTAGTCCGATGTTTCTGAATTAGGGCATCTTTTCGCTGCATTTCATTACTTGGTTCCGAGACATCCTCTTTGATAACTTGCTCTGATTTCTGGACAGATAACTGTAATCTTTTTTGTAAGGGAAAAAAAGTTCTGTGTGTCTTGGTATATCCAGAGACTTCTGCATGCACTCACCAACAGTAGTTTGAAATTCCTCCTATCAGTGCTGTTGACATAGTCCTGACTCACCAGAGAAGCTGGCCTCTAAAGAGGACTCCAGTTCATCTATCAATGTATTGGTAGAGGATCTAGTAGACCCTGGAGTGACTTGAACAAACAAAAAACTGGCCTAAGAGTCTCAGAGAGGGTGGCTGGGGCCCTGGTAACTACCAGAAGAACATACCACTCAGAGGAGCTGCCATCTTGCTATGTCAGGAGGAAGTCCACTCAATAAAGAATACTGTTTAATAATATATTCTGTGTAATATTAGGAGGAACCAGAAGCACATAAACATCAATGGTCCACAACATTACTGAAGTGGAACCAGGTGTGCTTCAGGTATAAGAAAGGTTCTTTACCCGTCACGCTGCTTCCTTGCTGCTCTGTCTCTCTCGCTTCTTGTTGAGTAGATTTTCATTTTTTATCTTGTTTATTTCTTATAGAAAATTTATTTTTAACAGTTTTTGTATATTGTAATCCAAACCAATGAATTTCCCTTAAATTTTTTATGGGTTTTCTCTGAATCTGAATCTGATTTACTCTATACCCTTACATTTCTACCTACTTTTGTGACAATACCCATAATAGTTTTAAAAAGTCTGTTACCAACTTCTCGGGTCTATTATAACAAGATTTTACTCTTTCTGAGGTTTTCACAATGGTACTTATTCCCAGACCTTGGATTCAGTTTATGGTTCTTACTTTGCCAGTTGGAAATACTTGAATGTGAAGCTGTTTATTTTCCAACCCAGGATATCCTGGCTCTAGTTTTCCTTTAAATTCTATTTACAAATTGATGAGATCTCTCATTAGGTCATTTCTGTCTTATACCTTCTCATTGGTATACAATATTGTTTTCATTCCTGGGTGCTGGATGAGTCAATACCAACTCATAGAGACCTCACATCACAGAATACAACTACCCATAAGGCTTTGGCGATAGTAAACTTTTTGGAAACAGATCACCAAGTCTTTCTATTGTGGAGTGGTTGGGTGGGTTTAAACTGCCAAAATTTCATTTTACAGTTCACTAAGATCTTAATAATGGTACCACCAGGGCTTCTTCAAAAGAAACTAGATGTGAAATTGACACTTTCATCTTTCTGTCTCAAAGTGACCTTAACCAGACTTACAAGTTCAGTAAGAACATTTTCAATCTTCCAATTTACTACAGGTTTTGACAATATTTTGATTAACCCAACAAACAGGTTTCCATCTTCCTAGTGTCCAAGAGAAGTTTTCTATTCCCTTTATAGCCTCAATTACTTGCCATTTTTCTAATCTCCACTAACAACCTTCATACCAATTTTCTACTCCCTGTCTATTGCTTATTTCCAAAGCTATTGTCACATGTTTTGGGCTTTTGTTATGGCAGTACCCCATTTCTATGTACTGATATCTGAATTAGTGGTCCACTGCCATGTAACAAACTACCTGAAAAATAAGGGCTTAAAGATATAATCACTTATTCCTAAAAATGTGTGGGTGAATTGGGAGATTCTTCTGTAAACCTTGCAGAAGACCTTGGGATTGAGGTGAATAACAATTAAACAGAGCCAGCCAAATTATGTAAAAGGACTTTACTCTTTGGATCAGGGAAGAATGAGAAGATGGCTTTACTGTGTGTTGCTTTAGTAGCAGTAAATTTGGGGGAAGGAAGGAGTAGGTTGGAAACGTTTTTTGAAAATTTGTAGAAATTCAAGATATCATAGATATCATTCTTCCATATTCACTTTACTTATTTCCATTTTCATCTATTGCCTAAGCCCAGAAAGTATGTCTGTGCTGAGACTCAAAAGAGAATGCAACTCAAAAGAGAAGTCACTGAAACAAGCTGAGGCAACTATTTTATTCACTTACATAACTCTAAGGTGCTCTCTTTTACAATCTTGAATATATATCAGGAGATAACTATAGAAAAATAGTATTTTTTTTAATTGATCTCTTTTATTTTGTTGTGAGCAGTGGGGATTTGGGTAATTAAAATACCTACAATCTTGACTTCCTTTTTTCACACGTATGACACTGTGGGTTAATGTGCTGGACTGCAAAGTTGGTTTGAACTGCAAACTCATTGGTTCAAACTCACCAACTACTCGTTGGAAACCCTGTGCAGTGTTGCTATGGGTCAGAATCAACTCAAAGTCACTAACCAGCGCCAGCAACAAGGTCATAGGGTAACCCCCAAGTTGCATTGTAATAGGTAAAGAGAATACTGTATTGACTTAAATTTGTTTTGGCTTCCAAAATAAAGGTGGGAATTTAAGACTTTCTAGTCCAGAGTCTGGTAGCATAGTGGTTACGAATTGGGCTGCGAGCTGCAAGGTCAGCAGTTCGAAACTGCCAGCTGTTCCATGGGAGAAAGATGAGGCTTTCTGCTTCCGTGAAGATTTACAGCCTCGGAAACCCTGAACTGGGTGGCTATGAGTCAGAACTGACTCCACGGCACATAACAACAGTCCAGAGTAAAGTCATGTATGAGGGAAGAGGAGTTATTATCTTTCAAGGAGCAGAAAGAAACCTCTTCACTGACTAATGTGAAATCTGAAATGTTAGACCTAGAGTGAATGTGACAAATACCCACAAAGGAAATTACAGTGATTAATGTGCTATTTCTAAGGATTAAATTATTTATAATGTAGGAACTATAAATATTTTAATGCCTATTTAGCTTAATTAAATTAAATTAAATTTTAATAAGCAAAACCAAATTTCTTTGGTGCAAAAATCCATCCTAGTCATTGACATTATACGTGTAGAAAATAGTTATTGCATATTTGCAACTTTGACTGGATGTGGAAATAAAACTTTCTTGTGTCTTTTAAGCTTTTTACTGTATTCTAATTTTTTCCTAGTCCTATGCCTACTATTTTACATGTTGTTGTTTCTGTTAAGTGCTGTGGTGTCAGTTCTAACCCATAGTGACTCTATATAGCGTTTCCAGGGAGTGGCTGGTGAGCTTGAACCTTTGACTGTGTGAATCTTGCTTAAATTGTTTCACAAATATGTTAGTTTACCTTCAAATTTTTCATTTTTAACTTTTGACTTTATAAAGTATTAGAAATCAGTGATATCTTTAAAATAAAGTAAGACACTCTCAGTAATAATCTTTATAGAAAATCACTGGACCAAGTTTTTAACTGCAAAATAACAATAATAAGATCAAAGAGATATTATATATGAAATCCTTTCAAAAGGTAAAGGTTTAGAAAAGTTTTCATTAATTACTAATTAATACCTTCTTTGGTTACTAATGGAAGGAGCCCAGGTATCACAGTGGTAAACTTGTTGGGCTGCAAGTTTACCATTTTGAATCGGCCAGTCACTCTGTGGGAGAAAGATAAGGCTTTTTGCTTCCATAAAGATTTACTGCCTCAGAAACCACAGGGTGGCTATGAGTTAGAACCAACTTGATGGTACACCACCACAATCATCTTTATTAGTTCCTTCTTCAATGCTGATGATGAGATTTTTGGTATTGCACTGATGTAATAAATTTACATTTGGTAGGAGACATTAAGATTTTTGGAGAAAAGAGAAATTTATGTTTCTCTAGTAAAACCCTTCACATTTATCATTTTAACTATTTGCAAATGTAGTGACCCCGATGACACTTTTCAAGAAGTAATTTATAAATCACAGATTTGAGCAAAAGTGATGTTGAATGCAAATAATACCTGGACCATCTAGTAAAGTTAATCTAGTAGTCAGCATTTATTACTTAATTCAGCTTGGCTGTCATTTTATTGAGAACTAAAAAAAATCCTAATTAGAACACTGAAAGCAATGTTGAACTTTCTTACTTAAGCATTTGAATTTCATATTACCTGCTTCCTGTTCCTCATGTGATTCTTAGTGACTTTAAATAGATATTCATATAACCTGATGGCCAAAGCATTCATTATGCATATCAATTATTTTACTTGAATATATCAGACCTACAAAAGAGTTAGAGTATTATTATAGCAAATATTCTTACACTCAGCATCTTAACTAAGAAAGAAATGTTACTGATAAGTTTGAAATTCCTGTGTACTTTCCAGGTTTGCATGTTATCAATGTAGTTATTATCTCAATTTGATGTTTATAATTTTCATAAAATTTACTATATTTGTACTATTCACATATTTTCTCTAAAAAGAATGTGTACATTCTATACAAGTTGCATGCTTTGAGACTATTCAGCATTTATCCTTATAGTTCTAAATCATTTTTTCAGTGTTGTATATTATTACAACATATATACTTCAATATGTATTAAGCTATTGATGGACCTTTTCTCTGTTGTCTGCTGAAATTAACTGGAGTTTTTAAATCCTTACAACAATTCTGGATAATTTCTTGTTAAAGCTTCTAGGTTACTATTTCTCTTCCAGGTCTAGCTAATCTGATTTCCATTCCATCCATTGGATTTTTAATTTAATAATTACATTTATCATTATGGCAGATTTTTCCCTTTAATTCAAACTGGTATCATGTTTTTTCTTAGTTTTTAGTTTTTGTTTTCAATATCTTATCTCATTTACATTTAAGATATTTAAGATAGATATTTTATAGAGAATATACAAACCCACATTTTGCTATTTATTATACCTGTTGACCTGCTACTGATAATTTCCTGTTCTTATGTGTGTTTAATTTTTTAAAATGTAGATGCTGAATTTATATTTGAATGTCATTAATCTGTTAAACTCCTAGGCATCCTGTGTTGAGGCTACAATGTTCTATAGGGTTTATATATCTTCTTCTGCTTGATGATTATGGGAGTTTAATCCAAAATGGCTTTATTTCCAGACCTAGGTTTCCCAGCAGGTAAAATGAAGCCACAAAAGTTTAGTAAGTAGTTGAGTTTATGATTATGAATTACTACAGATGATTTTTTTTCTTCTCACCTGGAGCAGAGCCAAATAAATGTTTTCCTATTGCAACTATTTTTCGGGATGCCATTCTTTCACTATTTTATCTCCTGTTCAGATCTCGAAATTATATAATATCTTTTCTGATAGCCACTAAATCCAAGGCTCTAGGTACCTCTGATAAATAATTGTCCCTAATGCAGTATGGCTTATATACTTTATGTGGTGTTGTGGGCTATTACACTAGATTGCAACATCATAGTTCAAATACATTAGTTCTTCTATGGACTCCCTTGTTCATTGCCCATCTTTTGCATGCATGTGAGACGATTGAAAATATCACTGCACGGGTCAGGCGCCTTAGTCTTCAAAAGGATATTTTTGCTTTTAAACACTTTAAGGAAATCTTTTACAGAAGGTTTACCTAATATAATATAACGTTAGTTATTTAGATAGTTTGTTCCATGGGCATTACTTTGGATCCAAGTAAAATGAAAGCCTTGACAATTTCAATATTTTCTCTATTTGGTCAATAAAACATGATGTTGTTTATTGCCCAGTTGTGAAAATGTTTGTTATCTTTATGTCCAGTATGGATCTAACACATACTGAAGGTTTTGAAATCTCTGATTTTCATCATTGGGTACTTCACATCCTCTTCGTGTACTACAAGAAAGGTTTTATCATTTGTGTATTTCATGTTGTTACTGAATCTTCCTCTAATCCTAATACCATGTTCTTCATTTAGTTCAAAAAGTTTCTGAAAATATGGAATTAAAGATAATGGAATTTTTCAATTAATTTACTGAAGTCTCCTTGAATATGTTGGTGAATCACAAAGTATTGCTACAAATCATATAAAACTTTATTTAACAATATATATAAATGTAAAGCTAATGTTTATTGACATATTCTAAATCTAGGTTTATATACTTCTGAAGGCAGTGTTTCCAAATTTCTTGAAGCAACATTGCTAGCTTTTTGTCAACAATGTGGTTTAAAAAAATAAAAACAAAAACAAAAAAAATTACTCCATGATCATTATGTTTTTGTTCAGGAAGATCTACCAAGATTACCTCTTTGGAGTTCCAAAAACAGTTGCCATAATTATCTGAGCTGATCTGAAGATTCTAATCCACTATTTTGATTGGACCTTGCTCTTTGAATCATATTGACAAATCTAAAACTCATACCTAGTTATGATTTATTGTACAAAATCATATTAATAAATTTTAATCTTGCTTAAAAGATTGATGGGAAAATCAGCTCTTTGAACTTGCTAATTTTCCCACAAGGCTTTTGGTATCCCTGGAGCTGAAAGTTTGCTGAGGACAAGATGTTAGTTTAATATTGAAAATGCTGAGCCATGTGAGGTATCAACTTCAGTAGCCATCATTACTTACATCTGCCATTATTCTATGATCTTCTTTTACCCATTTCTGGACTTCAACAGCAGTTTCTTCATTTTTCCAGGTTGAGAATATTCCCTCTCTTTGCACATTTTGAATTCCAACCTTCCTTAAAACAATTGATCAATCTAAAAACTGTTACTTTATGTGGAGCAGCATTCCCTTAAACTTGTTTTAAGAGTTCAATTATTTGGGAAGAAGTCCACCTAAATTTTGTTAAAAATTTTGTATAACCCTGACATCAAAATGTGTTTATTTCCTCCATGGTGCAAAACGATCCTTTTATTTTGAAGCTACTCTAATGAGACGAATTCAAATGCATTACTAAGCAAATTTGTCTGTAGCCAACCAATAATAACAGATATATATAGTTTAGAATAAACCTGTGCATATATGAACTGGAACACTAGCAATATCTTTTGACTTACCCTCATAGTTTCTTGTCAAGCAAAAATGACAATGTTGCATCATGTCAATTTGTGCTAAGATAAATTTCACCTTATGAATACAATACCATTTTCCAAATAACTTGGAAAAGTTCTATCAATTTACTCTTTGGTCCTTTTTCATTTGGTCCAATGCTACATAATAATTTTTGAGATAATGAAATGTGTTGTGGATGAAATAAAGTTGAACATATATGCACATATACAGCTTTATCCTTCATGAATATTCACATTACACTAGACGATACAAAATTAGATGCTCGTAAAATTCTCTTCATGATTGATTGCACCATTGTTTTCAATATATTACTCCAGAAGGAACAGTTTGACAATTTCTTGCTTACATTAGTCACAAGATATGTAAGGTGCATTAAAATATTTAATGTTTTTTCTAGTCATAGTCTCTGCAAACTTCCACCAAATGACCTTTTTCTGACTGGTAAGGTAAAAAAAGGTGGGAGAAGATGCTGATTGATTATATTATTTAGTTGTGATTGCGAACAGGGATAATTGTTATTGTAAACACTTGGAATTCTAATATGGATATAAAATTAGCCATCTAAGAAACAAAAGGGAGACTCTCACTATCATCAAAGAAAAGCCAAGAGTGGAGTGTATCCTTTGGATCCCCAAATCCCTGAACATTGCACCTCCTCAACCCAGGGACAGAAAACTGTGACATCAGAGGTGTGGCAGAGGACTATCAGAAGAGTCAAAAGCCAGAGCACGGTACAGAGTGATGGTTTTCCCAGTCCCCAGAGCAAATAAAGTTGAGTGACTTTAGACAGGAGGTTGTTTAGCAAACTGGGGTGTCTCCAGGCACTTAATTTGGGGAGCTAGGTTTACTCCCCTACTGAGCTAGGAGTGAATGCCTTCATGCTGAGGCTTATGGTACAATGGTGTGCCCTGTGAAAGAGCTTGGTAATATTGCTGGAGTAGCGCAGAGGTCAGATCAAGGGGCTGAAAGTCCGAGAGGGATTTTCCTGTGGGCATGGCAGGGGGAGAATGTGTCCTGAGTAGGAGAATTGTGTTCTGAAAATTTCTGACTCCAATTGTAATCTGTTAACTTCCCCAATAAACCCCATAATGGAGTATGGTATCTGAGTTTTGTTTAGCCACTGCAATGAAGTATCAAATTCAGGAGAGAAGTAGAGAGTGCTGTAGGAGGGATGGTTGGTGCTATATTTTTTGCAGTCTGCCTAACATTTTTTCATTTTGGTTCTAAAGTTACTTTTATATTGTTTATATTAATTAAAGGTCCAATGCTATTTTTACTGAAATATGGCATAAGCCATAACTTGTTCTTGAAAGTTTTTGAAATTAGAGCACAGTTCTTGATTAAATTAATGTTCTTAAGATATTAGTTGAAAAATACCTGTATAAGTTTTGTGCCTCACCATGTTGATTTTTGTTACACATAATCTTTTAGGTGCTTGAGGATTATCTCATCAAAGAAAAAAGAAAGCAAAACTTTGAGAAATGAAAACCAAAAAAGGATACTTCTTTGTCTTGTAGTAGATTTTGGTTCATAGCAAACTGCATAGGATAGAGTAAAAGTACCCTAAGGTGTTTCTAATGCTGTAAATCTGTAAAGAAGCATACTGAAACAATATACTCGAGACAGTTGCTGGTGGTGTCTACCAACTTTTTGAAATGTAGTTGAGCATTATAACAAGTGAGGCACAAGGTCATGATAGTAAGTATCTAATGACTCTGAAAAGATAGACAGTGACACTGAGTGTTCACACTTCACTGTAGATTTTGCTCCTTTTTGCATTTTTACCATTTACATTAAATATTTTGCCAGCTTAATATTGCCAAATGTGAAATTTACTCCTTATGTACAAAATTACATGTGTTGTATAGAACAAACCACCACTTGTATGTCAGTTTGTCATACTGTGGTGCCTTGTGAGTTGATGTGATTCTGAAAGCTATGCCATCAGTATTTTAATTACCAGCAGGGTCACCCATGGTGGACAGGTTTCAGATGAGCTTCCAGATGAAGACAGACCAGAAAGGAGTGAAGAGGTACTTCTGAGTATTTAGTCACTGAAAACTTTATGAATAGCAGAGAAACACTGTCAGATATAGTGCAGAAAATGAGCCCCTCATGTTGGAAGGCACTCAAAATACAACTGTGGAAGAGCTGCCTCCTCAGAATAGAGTTGACCATGATGACACAAATGGAGTAAAACCCATGGGAATAAAGCCCGTGCGACCTTCATTTGCTGATGGGGCACAACTCAAAATGAAGAGAAACAGCTGTAAACATCCATTAATAATCAGTACCTGAAATGTACGAAGTATGAATCCAGCAAAATTAGAAATTGTCTAAATAAAATGGAACATATAAACATCGATCTCTTAGGCAGTAGTGAGTGAAATGAACTGGTATTGGCCATTTTGAATCTGACAACCACATGGTTTGATATGCCAGGAATGACAAATTGAAGAGGAATGGTATTGCATTCATGATCAAAAAAGAACATATCTAGATCAGTCATGATGTACAACACTGTCTATGATAGGATAATATCCATGCACCTACAGGGAAGACCAGTTAATATTACTATTATTCAAATTTACCTACCAACCACTAAAGCCAGTGAGGATGAAATAGAAGAATTCTACCAACTTCTTCAGTCTGAATCTAATCAACCATGCAATTAAGATGTATTAATCATTAGTGGTGATTGGAATGCAAATGTTGGGAGCAAAGAGGAAGGATCAGTAGTTGGAAAATACAGCCTTGGTGACAGAAATGATGATGGAGATTACATGATAGAATTTTGTAAAATCAATGATTTATTCATTTCAAATACCTTCTTTAGACAGCATAAGAAACTACTATACACATGGACATCACCAGATTGAATACATACATATCAAATTGACTACAACTGCAGAAAGATACGATGGAAAAGCTCCATATGATCAGTCAAAACAAGGCCAGGGGAAGATTATAGAACAGACCATCAATGGCTCATATGAAAATTCAAACTGAAGCTGAAGAAAATGAAAACAAGTTCACGAGAGCCAAAACACGACCGTGAATATATCCCATCTGAATTTTGAGATCATCTGAAGAACAGATTTGATACATTAAACACTAAAAACTGCAGACCAGAAGAGTTGTGGGATGACATCAAGGATATCATGCAGAAAGAAAACAAAAAAGTCATTAAGAGAGCCTGAGTGGGGAATCTCAGGCAGACAAAAGCCTCAGGAGGGTTTTCTGCCCCAGCTTGAAATCTCAAGGCGTGTAGCAGGCAGGGAATGGAGGTTTGACCAGGGTGCAGGGAGAGATAGAAGTGAGGCAAATTTGGAAGCCATCAGATGTAGACTCCACCCGCCAGCCCAAGTGGCTTTTTGTCATTTTGAACTTTCACCTGCCAATGCCCACAGCGACTGGCCCAGCTCCTTAGAGCTTTGAGGGCAGGGTTAGAGCCAGCCCAATCAGGGAATCTCAGGCAGACAAAAGCCTCAGGAGAGTTCTCTGCCTCATCTTAAAATCTCAAGGTGTGTAGCAGGCAGGGAAAGGAGGTTTGACCAGGGCGCAGAGAGAAATGGAAGTGCGGTGTCTTTTGGAAGTCATCAGATGCAGACTACACCCACCAGCCCAAGTAGCTTTTTGGCATTTTGAACTTTCGCCCGCCACTGTGGGCAGCAACTGCCCCAACTCCTTAAAAGAACATTCTGAGGACTTCCGGCACTTCCCTAACCGGGCAGCACAGCCTCCCTTTAGGACTCCACTCTTGTTTTTTATTTTGATGTTGGCTTGGTTTTCTACCTGCCGGGTGTTGTTTGGCTGTCACATAATCTCCTTTCTGCTATTGGAGGATGCTTTGTCCCCCTACATTACACAAAAAGAGTCAGCAACTGCTGCCAAATAACCAAGCTGCAATACACTTTATTAAACACCAAATCCCAGGCAAGAACCAATACCAGCTGCCATAAACCAGGGAAATAAACAACACCTGTAAAAATTACTCTGAGTTAAGCAATAAGAAAAGTGAAAAGGGAAGACCACATCCTGATCACATCTTCCTGGAGGCAATCAGAAAAAATAAAATATTACCAAAGTACATAATTAATTATTAGGGCCACAGATAAACATTAAACATGTCCAAGAAGCAAAAGCAGATGACCATATCGGCACACGTACAGAAAAAAGATAAAACATCTGAGACAAGTGAACCAGAAATAGACCTTCTCTCCATACTGTAAACAGGGAAGGCCTTGGAAATACCTGAGAAAGAATTCAGAAAAATGATTATAAAATGTTTCAAAACACTTTACAATGGAAGTTGAGAAAAATAAGGAAGAAGTCTGAAAAACACTACAGGAAGAATCAAACAAGATAGATACAGCATTGGTAACAATCCAAAACC
>NW_006408630.1:6038663-6040071 GCF_000296735.1 Chrysochloris asiatica
TTAAAGTTTATTGTATCAGATATTAAAATTGCCATTCCTATTTTTAATTTCAATAAGCGTGATTTTTCCCCATCTTTAATTTTTAATCTATGTTTCTCTTGGTGTGTGTAGTGTGTCTCTTGTAGACACATATTGGATGTTCTGGTTTCCTTATCCATTCTGCTTCTCTCTGTGTCTCTTGACTGGTGTATTTAATCCACTAATGTTCAGTGTAAGTACTGGTAGGTAGGAATTGATTGCAATCATTTTGCTGTCTGCTATTTTGGTGTACGGTTGTTTCTTTGTTCTGCATGCTTTAATGTGCTGAGTTCACTGTTTTGGTTCTTCTTCTTGTCAATTTCTTAATAGTTTTAATATTTAAAAATCTCCATGGATTTTCCTTTTTCTTGATTTGATGTGAAAGTGTATTAAGATATCTTGTGTAGTTGCCCTGTACTTTATTAACTTATTTCCCTTTTTAAAATAGTCTGTCTTATCCTGAAATCTACCTGACTTCCCTGCCACCTAAAATTATGCAACTATAGTTTTTCTTCCCTTCACTTTGTAGTTGTTCTGATCATGCATTGACATCTCTGATTCTCTATTTTAAGTCTTTAGTTTTATTCTACTTTGGCAACTTCCATATCTGGGCTGAATTCCAGGTAGTTTTGCCCTGTATGTCAATCTCTTATTTATCTGCTCTTGTTGGTTCTCAGTCCAAGAAATCCCTTTAGCATATTTTGGGGCGTTGACTTGGTTTTCACAAAGTCCTTTAATTTCTGTTTATCCAAAAATGCTCTGATTTCACTGTAATTTTTTAGGGAATACGAGTATTTTTTGGCATTTTTTGCCTTTCAAAATTTTGTATTAAATTCCCTATTGCCTTCATGCCTGCAGGGTTGCTACCATTAAATTAGAGCTTAGTTTTACTGGGTTTCCTTAGTAGGTGACATATCACTTTCTTCCAAGCTGCTTTCATGGTTCTTTCCTTGTCTTTGATTTTGGAGAGTTTGATTATGATATGTTTTGGTGATTTTCTTTGGGGTCTGTCCTGCCTGGTGTTCATTAAATGTCTTGAATTCTTATCTTCTCATTTTTCATGGTGTTAGGGAAATTTTCTTCTAGTAGCTCTTCAATTATCTTTTCTGTGATTTTCTATCTTGCTCTGGAGTTCTGATCTCCCATAGATTATTCCTATTTATGTTGTCCCACATGAGTCTTCGGCTTTCTTTGGATTTTTTCACTCTTTTTTTCTAACTTACTAATATTGAGAGATTTATATTCCACCTCACTAATTCTGGCTTCCATTGATTCAAACCTGCTCCTGTGTATGTTCAGCATATTGCCAATTTCTATTATTTTAGTATTAATCATCTTGATTTCTCTTTGCAGATTTTGTATTGTCTCCAACCAACCCTTTATCTGTTTT
>NW_006408630.1:6040751-6063629 GCF_000296735.1 Chrysochloris asiatica
AAAAAAAAGAAAAAAGGAAAAACAAACTCAGAAACAACAGTGGAAATTAAGTGCAATTCTACAGTGCCACCTACTGGCCTCTTGCCTTCACAGCCACCTGAGAAATATCAATATGTCCCTTTGTGACTCTGTGACCTATAACAGTAATGTTTCTTTCACTTTACCCTTTTCTCAATCCCCCAAGTTAGTTCAGTTTCTTCTAGTTAGAGTTAGCCCAGGGCTAGGAAGGACTGATTTGAAGCAGGTCCTGCCCGTGTTGGCTCTTTCTGCTATCTCCTCCACTTCTGTTATGTGCCCAACCACATTGTCTGTGTGGGACCTTCCCTGGAGTTGTCCACTAGTATAGGTCTTGCCTGTGGTCACCAAGGATGGGTAAGGAACCAGAGCGTAAAAGAGAAGAAAGAGAAAAAAAATTGCACCTTTGTCTCTGGAGTCACAGGCAGGCTTCTGCAACTGGCCTGTTTTCTTGCCTTTCAATCTGCTCACACCCTGCAAAATGGCTACTGTGAATTATGTTGACCATCTAAGTCAGAGGTCATCTCCTTTCTTGCGTCTTTTCAACTCTTTGTCCCAGTAATCTCTTGAACCACTTGTTTACAACTTTATCTGAAGCTCGGAATTCCAGGATCATCTTCTGAACCTGTCTGGTCCCGTTTTCTGTATCTTTGCTGTACAGGGTCCATGCATCCTTTCTGCCTAGTCTTCCATCTTGTCCTGCCTCTTCTCAGGAACTCCCAAGCCATCCACTTTTTTTTTTTTTTTTTTAACTTTTATTGTGAATTGAGTGATAGTTTACATGGGAGAACATTGGTTGCACTTGTCGTATTTTGTTTCATTGCATTGCACTTATCGTATTTTGTTTCATTGCAATCATTGCAATCACCTCCATGCATTATCATTCAACAGTATTTGCTTCTGTTCTCTCTAGTTTTTTTTTTTTTTTTATGTACACAAAAACATTCAGGGGTATATAACCATTTAAACAACCAAAGTGCATATTCTACAAGCCAGCCTCCTGGCTACCAGCACACGGCCTTTCTCTTTCCATGACTCTAGAGTCTTCAGATGCTCTACCTCTCCATGTCCTCATTTATGCCTCCATCTCTGGTGTTGCTGTTTCTCTGGATAAGGTTCCACCTTCCACTCTTGCACTTCTGCTTTGATGGTCTTAGGATCCGCTGTTCCTGGAATATAAGACTAACTACTTACCAATTTATGTTATAAAATGTCTACCTTTACAGTTGTGACAATTGCAATTAGTCGTGATAAAAAGTACTCATTATTGAATCAAAAGAATCCTATCCCTATCTCCTTTCAACAAACCCATCTAGACAAGATGAAAACCATTCAGTGGGGATTCTATCTTCCCCTGCACACTCTGAAACTAAATTCCCTCTTGAAAACTTGTAAGCCAGCCTCTTTATGTCTCTACAGCCCTCGCTCCCCAATTATAGGTAGCCAGTGTCTAAGTTACCTGTCCCTATCAACACTGTATAAAAAGGGATAGACTTGATCACTGATATAGACTCTTTTCCTATCAGTTCGTCTTTTGAGCTACTATATCTATAAGTATAGGTCAACTTCATCAAATTGTAGCAATTTATGCTTGCTTCCTTTATCAAATTTCTTTATCTTCCTCTAGCCGAGCATTGGTCATCAAGGCTAGGTCAAATGGGTACTATTTGCATGTTTGGGCCTTCTTATGTGTCTCCCTCACTTCATATTAGCTGGACACTTCACTTTCCACTCTAACCTTCCATGGTTAGGTCAATGTTCATGAACTCAGGAGTTCCAAGTCTCCCCAAACTTCAGATCAACCAGATCTTCACCTCCATTTTCTTATTTCAGGGTCGAAAGGAATATATGGAATGTGGTCAAATGCAGGTCATATCTTCATTATTTAATTTCTCCCACTTCTATTCACATGTAGACCAACATGGTTGCCAGTGTATTTCCTTTAAGTTTCAGCCTTGCAAATGGGTTTGTCCTGAAGGGACTTGAATGCTTGCCTTGATGGCTTCCCAGCAAACAGCTTACTTATTCTTGTAATAGCCAAACATTCTGCTATTTTTGTTTTTTCCTGCTGGCTTGTATTTCTTGTGGATAAATATCGGAATTGCTGGATCATAAGGTATTTCTATTTCCAAGTTTCTGAGGAAGTGCCATACTGTTTTTGAAAGTGGTTGGACAATTTTGCATTCCCATCAGTAATGTAGGAGTGTTCCAGTCTCTCCACATCCTTGCCAGCATTTATTGTCTGCTGCGTTTTTTAACGTCTTTGTTATTGCTGGTGTAAGATGATATCTCATTGCTTTTTTGATTTGCATCTTTCTAATGGCTAATGGCTTGCTGAAAGTGAAGAGGACTTGAAACATTTACTGATGAAGATCAAAGAGCACAGCCTTCGGTATGGATTGCATCTCAGTGTCAAGAAAACAAAAATCCTCACCACTGGACCAATAAACAACATTCTTATCAATGGAGAAAAGATTGAAGTTGTCAAGGGCTTCATTCTTCTTGGGTCAACTATCAACACTCATGGAAACAGCAGTCAAGAGATCAGACGACGTATTGCATTGGGTAAATCTGCTGCACAGGAACTTTTTAAAGTGTTGAAGAGCAAAGATGTCAGCTTGAGGAGTGAGGTGCGCCTGACCGAAGCCATGATATTCTCAATAACCTCATATGGATGCGAAAGCTGGACAGTGAATAAGGAAGATCGTAGAAGAATTGATGCCTTTGAGTTGTGGTGTTGAAGGAGAATACTAAAAGTGCCATGAACTGCCAAAAGAACCAATAGATCTGTTTTGGAAGAAGTGCAGCCAGAGTGCTCCTTGGAGGCCAGGATGGCTAAGCTTCGTCTCTCATACTTTGGACATATTGTCAGGAGGGAACAGTCGCTGGAGAAGGATGTCATGCTGGGTAAGATGAAGGGTCAGAGAAAAAGAGGAAGACCCCTAACGAGATGGATTGGCCAGGTGGCATCATTGATGGACTCAAGTGTGGCAATGGTAGTGAGGTTGGCCCAGGATCGGACATTGTTTCGTTCTGCTGTGCATGGGGCCGCTATGAGTCGGTTCTGACTCGATGGCACCTGACAACAATGACAACAACAATGGCTAATGATCAATCTTGAACATTTCTTCATATGTTTGTATGTACCAAATGTTTTCTTTGGTAAAGTGTCCATTCATGTCCTGTGCCCATTTTTTTAATTGGTTTATTTGTCTTTTTCTTGTTGAAGTGTTTTATTTTCCTATAGGTTTTAGAGATTAGTCTCTTGTCTGTATGTTGTTGCAAAATATTTTTTCCTATTCAGTGGCCTTCCTTTTTACTCTTTTGGTGAAATCTTTTGATGCACATAAGTTTCTAATTTTTAGCATGTCTCAATCATCTATTTTATCTTCTTTTGCTTATGCAATTATCTCTATGTTTGTTAGTCTATGTGTGCCCTATATTAGAGTCCTTAATTTTGTCCCCATTTTTTCTTTGATGACCTTTATAATCTGGATTCACATTTAGGTCTTTAATCCATGTTTTCCAAGTAATTCATTTTTAAGAATCTGTTCAGAAATATTAACACAAGCGCACAAAAGTGTATGTAATAATATACTCATGGTAGTTTTGTTTTGCAATGTTTGTTGTTGTTAAGTGCTGGCTAGTTGTTTCTGACTCAGAATGACCCTGTATCAGGTTTCCAAGGAGTGGTATGGGTTCAAACTGCTTATGGTATGGGTTCAAACAGAACTGCACCAGGACTACAATGTTGGTAACTGCAAAGAAAGTAAAAAAATATATAGATAGATAGATATCAATTTAAATACCTTTCAGTTAAGGAATGTTAATGACATGGTGTTTCATCCCAAACAGGGTAGTATTAAAAATACAAAACGAAACAAATATTTGGTTGAAGTCAATTCAACTAATAGTGCTCCCATGTATTTTAAAGTAGAACTGTGAAGTGTATGTCTGTGATATTTTATGTATAGATAGCAATGTCTTTCTTCAAAGGTGCTTCTGTGTGGATTCAAACCTTTTAGTAAGTAGCTGAGCACTTAACTGTTTGTGCCATGATGGACTCCTGGGAATAATAGACAGTGATTTAAAAGAATAAACTGAATCAAAACCAGCATGGCAGTTTCTTTGTTAAATCAAAAGTAGGTCACAGCATAACTGTCTATGATATTATTAACCAAAAACAAGAACAAAACAACAAAATTAATCCTAATTAATACCACAAGAACTGAAATGCATGAACCAAATGATTATTGACAGAGGTTGCTTGTGGGAAGTGTTGTGATAAAGGGAAATCATAGATTTTTAATGGATATATTGGTTACTTTTGTAAAAAGCATTTATTCCTGTTATATTTTGAGTTGTAAAAGTTTTATCTTGTTATAGTTAAGAGCACTGTGTCAGTTCTGACACATAGCAACCCTGTATAGGGTGTCCAAGGAGCAGCTGGTGAACTTGAACCACCAACCTTGAAGTTTTATATATGCTATTTAATTAAATGTGAGGCAAAATATCAGTTGTTACTAATCCATTCTGAAGTAAATTGTTTTCCCACTTTTAATTCTTTACTTTTCTTACTGAAAGGAGTGTCACAATGAAGCAAGCACAACCCTTAGAATAAAGTGCCAGGATTCCTAAGCAATAGCTAGGCCTTAATTTCACCAGGACTCAATGTGTGTGAGGCATCAAGTGTCTGGGAGGCCAGTATTCTTCTGAAATTAATTCCACTAGGGCATTTGGAATTTAGGGATGTATGCTTAATAATCCAGTGCATATCTTAATACAATGGTTTCATTATATAATTGCTCATTACATTATATTAACTTTTGCCATTTAATAAATTTATATAGGCTTCAATTTAAATTCTGTGACATATAGATAAAAATCTTTCCATGTGCCGACAACTAGAATGTACAAAAAGTTCCTGTGAACGCTTCAGAAATGCTGAGCTATTCACAAGCAAGAAGTTTATCATCTCTGTGATTTGGAATCCGTTTGTTGGCACACATCAACAGATGAGTATGGAAGGAGTCCTAGTAGCAGAACAGTTGAGTTTGGCTGCAAACCAAAAGTTTGGCTGCTGGAACCCTCCCATCAGTCACAAGAGATAAGAATCTGGGGATTTGGTCCTGAAAGCTTACAATCTAGAAAACTCTGTGGGGCTGTTCTACTCTGTCACATTGGGATAATATGAGTTGAAAGTGACTCAACACAACACCCACCAACAGGCAAACAAGGTATCAAAGTTTTGTCTTTCTGCTTTTCATCTTTTTAAAGTGGAAACCTGATAGACATTTGTATATATAGAAATATGGAATATCTATTAAACTTTAAAAATAGGTTTTGGTCACAAATGTTAAAATATTTATTTGGACTGCCATTTAATCAACACTAATGAAATGCAGTTCTGTCATTTCTAATTGCAGTCACTCAGAAATTAGACATTCTTTTAGGCATCAAAATTAAGAGAGTTGTGGAGTTTAGGATACCCATGGTAGGCTAAAGATAAAAATAGATATAAAGAAGGAGGAGAAAAAAATGGAAGAGGAAACAAAGAAAGAGGTGAGAATAAGGAATGTACAAATGAAGAAATCAGTAAGAGAAGAAAGATTTAGGACTTGTGAAGAACAGAACATTTAAAACAGAAAGAAAACTTTGCATCAACTCATAGGGATCCTAGGAGACAGAGTAGAATTGCTTTACTAGAGCTTCCAAGGCTGTATTTTTTATTTAATATAATTTTATTTATTTGATTGTTGTTGAAAATGTGCATAACAAAATATATTCAACCGTCTTTACTTATATCCATTAGTGACATTAGTTAAATTATTCCAGGTGTATAACCATCTCACCCTCCTTTTCTGAATTGCTCCTCCCATATTAACATAAATTCAATGTCCCTTATGATTCCTTTGCTGTATTCTTTATAGACTCAGATTGCCACATCTTCCTGTTATTTTTGCCTCACCCCTATTGAAGTAGTTAGTGGGTTCAAACTGCTGACTTTCCTCTTATCAGCCAAACACTTAACCACTATGACCTTCCCCCCAACTTATTATATTTGACATACACTTTATAAGAATAAATGTATGATGAATGAAAAATAACCACTACCTGCCATTTTCTACAAATTCTCTCTTTGATTTTTGACAGAATAGACCCGGGTCTGTGCTTAATGGGACCTCTGAGAGCACTGTGACATTTGAAAGCTGTGACATGCCACAGGCATACAGCTGGTGGGTGTAACAGCTGGGATTAGAGACCAGATCTGCAGACATTCAGTATGCAGACATTTATCCTGGCACTTTATCTACAGCATTCAGTGGCATCAGGGAAAAGCGTGCTGTGAACTTACATAGAGCCTAATTTGAGCAAGAAATTGCAGAGGATAGAACTGTGTGTATTCATGAGGAAGAAATGCATGACCAAGAGATGAAGAATGAGACTATTCTTTTGTAAAATAGCATCTTGTATAAATGGTGTAATTCTCTGTCGTTTATGTGTCCAGAACCTATCATTAATATTCACATGAGAGTTATTGCCTATTACTGCCAGTTCTACTACTGCCTCCTATTCCAGATGATGAATGAAACCAGAATAAACGTTATAGATTTTTTAAAGCTGCATATAATACGGGCAACAGCAATAAGCTTATGACATTTCACCTCACTCAGCGTGCATAGCATGAAGGTCAGGAAGAATAAATGTTTGTTAAGGAGAAAGAAAAAATGTATTATTACAACGTCAGAATTTTCTATTACTGAGTGGTGCTGCTGCATCATATTTAATATTTGTTTGAAAAATGAGATCAAAATGTATGCAAAGGAGAAGTGATGTATCATAGTAATGATTTGTGGCAGGACTATAGGGAAAATCATCAGTGTAGCAATTTTTAGAAAATTTCATTGTGGTGTATGTTTACTGCTCTTCATGTTTTCTTTAAACCATTTAGTGTGTTATTCAGTAGCTATATACTAAGTGTCTATGCTAGGAACTGTGCTGGACTCGGTAGAATAAGAGTGAGCAGAGCAAAACTTAGGTTTTTGAAGAGATGAGAGTTTAGTAAGATGGGGTAAATACTAGCTCCCAAGTGGAAACTCCTTCCTGTCAATAATAAGAAAATAAATGCCTCAGCAAACACTTGTACAAAGATTTAAGAGACTGGTGGCACAACGGCTAAGCACTAGGTTGCTAATCAGAAGGATGCAGGCTAGGCCTACCTGTATAGGGTTTCCAAGGAGGATCTGATGGGCTTGAACTGCTGACCTTGTGGTTAACAGCCCAGAACCACACCAGAATAAGTTATGTTTAATGATGATAGAAAGTTATGTCTAACAAATGATAGACATAACTGGTAGCATAGTGGTTACGAATCAGGCTGCGAACCGCAAGGTCAGCAGTTTGAAACTACCAGCTGTTCCACGGGAGGAAAAATGAGGCTTTCTGCTCCTATAAAGATTTACAGCCTCAGATACCCTGTACAGGGTCACTATGAGTCAGAACTAACTCCATGGCACATAACAACAACAACAATGATGTATCTATTTGTGGGTTATTTTGTGTTATTACTATTATTGCAGTATTTGGTATGCAATATTATCATTGTTGTCTTTTACTGGTGTGAACCTCCTAGTGTCTTCCTTTGCCTTGTTCACATTGTGCTGACAACCCCCTTATTGTATATTGGCTTTCCTTTTACCCAATTTGATATATGTCTACTCTCTAGTTAGTGATTTTCCCTCCATCCCATCCCTGAAATCCATAAAATATTATTTCTTTCTTTTGTAATCTTTTTCTTGACTTTTTATTATGTAGTTTCTTGCAATATTTGGCCTTTTGTGATTAAATTATTTAAATTAGCATCATGTCCTCTAGGTTCATCCATGTTATGAGGTATTTTGTGGATTCATTATTATTGTATAAAGATGTGTAGTATTTCATTGTATATATGTACTAGAATTTGTCCATTCATCTGTTCATTAACACTTAAGTTGTTTCTATCATTTGTTATGTGTAGTATTTCATTGTGCGTATGTACTAGAATTTGTCCATTCATCTGTTCATTAGCACTTAAACTGATGTGCATATATCTATTGGTGTCATAACTCTATTTCTGTAGAATATATACATGGTAGTGAAATTAATGGATCATATAGTATCTCTGTTTCTAACATTTAAAGGCAATGCCATGCCATTTTCCACTGTGATTACGTCATTTTATAACCCCAGTACATGTAAGTGCCAATCTCTACACATCCTTGCCAGCATTTGTTGTTTTCTAGTTAAAAATTTTTTTTTTTTTTTTTTTTATGATTACCATTGTTGCTGAACTGAGATTTATCTCTTGCTATTTTGATTTGAATCTCTCTGATGGCTTAAAGCCATGAATACTTATTCATGTATTTGTTGGCTGCCTGAGTGTCTTCTTTGATGAAGTATCTGGTTATGTTCTCTGCCTATTTTTTAAATTGGATTCTTTCTCTTTTTCTTACTCAAATATTGACGTTTACTATGAATTTTAGAGCTAAGTCCCTTGTTGAATATATAATTACTCCAAAATTTCCCCAGTCTATTGGTTCTATTTTTCTGCTTTTGGGAAACTCTTTTGATATATATAGTGTCTAATTAGGAGGTCCCATGGTCTAGTTTATCTTTTACTATTTGTGCATATTTGTTATATCTGAGATAGACTGCTTATGCCTTAATAAGAGCCTCTATTCTATATTTCCTTGATGATCTTTATAGTTTTAGGTTTTACATTTAGGTCTTTGATTCATCTGCAGTTAGTTTTAGGACATTGTATGAAATATGGGTTATGCTTCATTTTAATGCACATGAACATCAGGTTTTGCCAGCACCATTTAAGGAGACTATGTCTTTTCCATTTAGTGAACAAACAATCTTGCTTTCCTTTTAATTAATATCATAAAGAGATAGTTAATATTGTTGCCTATTCTTTATTTCTTGTCTGGAATCAGCATTGAAATCTGTAGGTATTCTATCATTGCTTTTATTAGTGAAACAAATGTGTTTTTAAAATTTTATCTTTGATTTCTTGTATTACCCTGGAGTTTTACAGCAGGTTTTTTTTTTCAGTTTCCATGCATTTGATTTTTGTTGTTATTGTTCTTACCCAATATCAATAGTTCAAACTCAACAACCACTACTTGGAAACCCTACAACACTTAAAAATAACATGATCAGAGAAAGTGCTTCATACTATTTCAATATGTTTTAGTAGATTGAGTATTGCTTTGTGTGAGACTTACCATATGGTCTATTTTGGAAAATGATACATGTATACTGGAAAAGAATGTATATTGTACTGTTGTTGGGTGGAATGCTATGTATACGTCTATGAGATCAAGTTGGTTGATTATGCTGTACAGATTTAGTTTACCATTGTTGAATTTCTAGTTTAGTCTTTCATGGAAAATGCATTAAAGCTTTAATATTATAGAGGAGTTATCTGTTTTTCTTTTCAGCTCTGTTAAGTTTGTTTCATGTATTTTGGAGCTGTTTCATTGAATTCACAGATATTGATTATGGTTATGTCCTCTTGTTGGATTTACACTTTAGCCTTTATGTAGTGCTTTCCTGTCCTTTATACTGATTTGTCAGAAATTAATTTTGCTATTCCTACTCTTCTTTAGTTGCCATTTGCTTGATATATTTCTTCAATTCTTTGATATATATGTTATTTTTATCTTTGTGTCTAAGATGTGTCTCTTGTCAATAGTATATTGATAGATAATATTTTCTTATCCATCCCACAACTCTATGTCTCCTAATTAGTGCATCTAATCTATTTATATTCAGTATAATTATCTGTGGATATGAATTTACTGCTATTGTTTTCTTGTGCTTTTTTGTGATGCTAATGATATCTTTGTTTTGTATACTTTCTATGGTAAATTCATTTTATTTTAAGATTTTTATTTTTATTTCCTTCATTGCTTTTGATTTTGAGTTTACTTAGTCTTGATAATTATTGTCTTTTTTATTTTGATGGAAAGGTGTATTAATTTTCTGTGGGTTTACCCTGTAATTAACTTTTATTTCCTGAAATTTAAAGCCGTTTTTTTATCTTGATATCATCTTGACTTCCTTTCCACTTGGAAGTTCTGTAACTACACCAAATATTCCCTCATTTTGCTTTGCAGTTGTTGTTTGCAGATTGAAATTTCTGGTTTCCTATATTTAGTTTTGTAGCTTTATTTTCCTTTAAAATTTGCTTTATTTGGTTTGGTTTCCAGCTGATGCTATCATGTGTGTTAATATCAGTTTGTTGCATGACATTGTTATGTATCTGTCCAAAGGAATTCATTTATCATTTCTTGTAATGTTGATTTGATTTTTGCAAATTCCTTTAACTTCTGTTGATCTGGGATAGTTCTAATTTCAGCATTTTATTTTGTGATACACATATACACATGCATATGTGTCCATTGTTGTTGTTGTGAAGTGCCATCAAGTCGGTTCTGACCCATAGCGACCCTGTGTAGGGTTTCCAAGGAGCAGCTGGTGAACTTGAATTGTCAACCTTGCAGTTCAAATGACTTTGCCATCTAGCACATTAACCCACAGTGCCACACCAGGACTCTGTGTCCATAAATATGTATAATTTTGCTGAATATGCAATTCTTTGTTGGCAGTTTTTACTTTTAGGATTATGTATGTAAGGGGGCTTCAAAAAGCTCATGGGAAAATTCCATTTTCTTTAAATTTAAATTTTCCATGAATTTATTGAAGCCCACTCAGATGTCATCCCATTGCTTTCTTGCATTTATGATGTCTGCCAAGAAATCAGAGCTTAATCATATCAGTGTCCCTTTATAGGTAACGTTGTTTTTGTGTATTTTTTCCTACCTGCTCTCCATTTTTTTCACTGTATTTGAAAGTTTGATTACTATATGTCTTGGTCATTTTCCTTTGGGGTCTATTCTATACGAAGTTCATTGAACACCGTGGCTGGATTTCTTTTGTATTTCTTGGTTTTAGAGAAGTTTACTGCCAACAAGTGTTCAACAACTTTCTCTGTGCTTCTTTTTGTTGTTGTTCTGAAATTGCGATCTCATATAAATTACTTTACTTAATGCTGTCTCAAGGAGCTGTGGTAGCATGGTGGTTATGAATCAGGCTGTTAATCTCACAGTCAGCAGTTCGAAACCACCAGCTGTTCCATGGGAGAAAGATGAGGCTTTCTGCTCCCGTAAAGATTTACAGCCTCAGAAACCCTGTACAGGGTCACTATGAGTCGGAACTGACTCCAAGGCACTTAACACAACAATAATGCTGTCTCATATAATGTTTAGCCTTTCTTAATTTTTCTTTATTCTTACCTTTGATTGTTCCTCTAGCAGACTGGTGTCAAGGATTTGCCATCTATTTCACTGACTGTGTCTTCCACTGATTCACTTCTACTTCTTTCTCTATTTCTGAAATTGTAGTACTAGTCTTCAGGATTTACATTTGCTGTTTTTGTATAATTTATACTTGCCTATTTATTTTTTTCAATTTTTCTTGTAATTTTGCTCTGAATTCTTCTAATGGTTTCTGGTTCTTTCCCTTGATTGACTATGAATTCTTTAGTTTTGTCAGTGTTTTTGTTGATGTCTATCTTAATCTATTGAAGGGTCCTAAATGTAATTATTTCAAATTCCTTGTCAGGTGGCTCTATTACCATCTTTTCCTGAAAAAGGCTCACTTGGGTGAGCCATTTTTTTCTAGTTTCTTTGTATGATTTAAAGTTGTCCATTGTCTATTAGATATGGAGGTCTTATGTGGTGTTGCTGGTTAATGTGCTGGACTTCACGGTCAGTTTGAATTGCAAGGTCTGTGATTCAAGTTCACCAGCTGCTCCTCAGATACCCTATATAGGACCGCTATGAGTTGGAACCGACTAAATGGCACTTAACAACATTATATTTATTTGTTGATTGGATGCCTGTCATTTGTCTGTCAATTTTTTGTACTGTGGTGGCTTGCATGTTGCTGTAATGTTGGAAGCTATGCCCCTGGTATTTTAAATATCATCAGTGTCACCCATCTTGGATAGGTGTCAGCTGAACTTCCAGGTTAAAACAGACAACAAAGAAGAGGCAAATTTCTTCTGAACTTTAGCCACTGAAGATCTTCAGAATAGCAGTGGAAACTATTCAGATATCACCAGACTTTTGAAGAAACAGTATGAATAGCACAAGAATACTGTCAGATATAATGCCAGCAAATGAGCATCTTAGGTTGGAAGGCACTAAAAATACAACTTGGGAAGAACTGTCTCCTCAAATTAGAGTTGACCACGATGGCATGAACGCAGTTAAACATTCAGGAATTCATTTGCTGAGGAACTTTATTCCTCCTCAAAATGAGGAGAAACACTTGCAAATATCCATTAATAATCAGACCACAGAATTATGAATTATGAATCCATGAACATTGTAAGTTCTCAAAATTGAAATGGAATGCATATATATTGAGATCCTAGATCCTAAGTATTACTGAGGAGTCTTGGTGTGGCGCTGTGGGTTCATGCTCTGGACTGCAAGGTCATTTGAACCATGATGCTGGTGGTTCAAGCTCATCAACCGCTCCTTGGAAACCCTATACAGGGTTGCTATGGGTCAGAACCGACTTGATGGCACACAACAGCAACAACAAGAGATTGCTGAGCTGAAATGGACTGGTTTGGCCACTTTTAATCTGACAATAATATGGTTTACTATGCTGGAAGTGATAAATTGAAGAGGAATGGTGTCATATTCATCACCTAAAAGAACATTTCAAGATCTATCTTGAAGGATAATGCTGTGTATAATGAGATGCTATCCATATTCTTACAAGGAAGACCAGTTAATACCACTATTTTTCAAATTCACCCACCAATCACTAACACCACTGATGATGAAATTGAAAGGTTCTACCAAGTTTTTTAAGGAGCTCTGGTAGCGTAGTGGTTACGAATTGGGCTGCAAACCTTAAGGTCAGCAGTTCAAAATTACCAGCTGCTCCATGGGAGAAAGATGAGACTTTCTGCTCCCATAAAGATTTACAGCCTCGGAAACCCTGTACAGGGTAGCTAAGGGTCAGGACTGACTCAATGGCACTTAACAACAACAATCAACTTTTTCAGTCTGAAATTGAGCAAACATACAATCAAGATGTACTGGGAATTACTTATGATTGCAATGCAAATATTGGAAACAAAGAGGAAAGATCATTAGTTGGAAAATATGGCCTTGGTAATTGTGGGTGAAAATTCTGAAGATTTCATGATAACATTTTTTCAAGATTAATGGCTTATTCATTGCAATTACCTTTTAAAAGCAACATAAAAAGTGATTAGATACATGGGCCTCACCAGGTGGAATACACAGAAATCAAATTGACTGTATCTGTGGGAAGAGATTGTGAAAAACTCCATATCATCAACCAAAACAAGACCAGGAAAGACTGTGTAATAGACCATCAATTGCTCAAATGCAGATTCAATCTGAAGCTGAAGAAAATTAAAACAAGTCCATGAGAGTGAAAATATGACCTTGAACATGTTCCACCTGAATTTAGAGATTATCTCAAGAATAGATTTGATGTATTAGACACTCATGATATACATATAGAAAGCAAAAAGTACTATGAAGGCAAGAAAGAAGGAAAATACCAAAAGGATACCAGAAGAGACTCTGAAACTTTCTCTCTACTATAGAGAAGCTAAAGCAAATGGAAGAAATGAGGAAGTAAACGAGCTGAACACAAAATTTCAAAGGGCAGCTGAGAAGACAAATTCAAATGTGCAAAGACCTGGAGTTAGAAAACAAAAAATAGGAAGACACTCAGCATTTCTCACATTGAGGGAACTGAAGAAAAAAAAATCAGGCTCAGACTGCAATATTGAAGGATTTTATGGGCAAAATATTGAATTTCACAGGAAGCAGAAAAATAAAATGGAAGGAGAGTACAGTCCAGTCACTCTTCCAAAAATAATTGGTGGATGTTCAACCATTATAAGAGTTGGCATATGACCAAGAGTCAATGGTTTTGAAGGAAGAAGCCCAAGATTTACTGAAGACATTGACAAAAGACAAGATTCTGGTGATTGATGGAATAAAAATTAAATCATTCAAAAAACTGATGCATAAATTGGAGGCACTCACTCATTTATGCCAAGAAATTTTGAAAACATCTAATTGGCCAATTGATTTGAAGAGATTCATATTTGTGACCATTTGAAGGAGATATGACCCAATGGAATGTGGAAATCATTGGCAATATCATTAATATCACATGCTATAAAAATTATATTAAATATAATTAGAAGATGGTTGTAACACTACATTTACAGGGAACTGCCAGAGGTTCCAGTTGCATTCAGATGAGGGTGTGGAATGAGGGATATCATTGTTGTTATCAGATGGATCTTGGCTGAAAGCAGAGAATACCAGAAAGATGTTTACCTGTGCTTTATTGACTATGCAAAGGCTTTCAACTGTGTGTGTCCTGACAAGCTATGAATAACATCTCAAAGAGTGGGTATTCCATAATGCTTAATTGTGCTCATGAGGAAACTATACATATAGCAAGAAGCCGTAGTTTGAATACAACAAGGGGACACAGAATGGTTTTAAAATCAAGAAAGATGTGCACCACAATGTTATTCTTTCACCATATTTGTAAAATCTGCATGCTGAACAAATAATCTGAGAAGCTGGATTATATGAAGAAGAACATGACATCAGGATTGGATAACTCAATAGCAACCTGCAATACGCAGGTGACACAACCTTGTTTTTTGGAAGCGAAGAAGACTTACAATACTGATGAATATCAAAGATGATAGCTTTCAGTAGAGGTTGCACCTCAACGTAAGAAAACAAATATCTTCACCACTGGGCCAATAAATAACATCATGATAAATGGAGAAAAGATTGAAATTGCCAGAGTTTCTTTTTCTGGGATCTACTATCAACACTCATGGAAGTAATAGTCAAGAAAAAAAAAATGCATTAGAGAAATCTGACACACAAGAACACTTTAAAATGTTAAAGACCAAAAATGTCAGTTTGAGGATTTAGATTTTTTAATGACCTCATATGCATGTGAATGTTCGACAATGGATAAGGAAAACCATAGAAGAATTGATGCATTTGAGGTATGGTGTTGGAGAAGAATATTAAAAGTACCATGGATTTTTAGAAGAACAAACAAATCTGTGTTGGAAGAAGTACAGCCAGAATGCTCTTCAGAATCCAGGACTATGAGACTTTGTCCCTCATACATTGACCGTATTATCAGGAGGACCCAGTCCCTGAAAAGGGACTTCATGTTTGGTAAAGTTAAGAATTATCGAGAAACAGGAAGACCTCCAATGAAATAGATTGGCACAGTGGCAGCAGCAATGACCTCAAGCATGACACTGGTTGTGAGGATGGCGCATGGCTGGGTAGTGTTTCATTTCATTGTCCATAGAATCTCTATAAGTCATAACCAACTCAGTGGCACTTTACACCTATAGCATATTGAATTGCTTGGCCATAATTTTTTATTTTGTTTTATTTTGATGCATGCTGGATGGTGGACTGGCATGCTACTGTGTTCACTATTTTGGCAGCACTGGTGCACTCATCACTTATCTTTGGGTGGTATGGAAGCAAGTGGCAGTAAGCATGTAGTCTGTCTTTGCAGTTGTACAGCAGCTGAGGGTAGGTTGGGTGAGTGTTCGCCACTTTCTGTCATTGATCCAGTGGTACAAGAATAGTGGGTGGCACTTGCTAAGTGGGGTGATGCAGTAGGTGTGATATGTGTGGTATTCATTTACTCCTGCTGGTTTCACGGAGAGGCTACTCAGCTGGTTAAGGGAGAGGGCAAGTGACCAGACTTACTCAAGTTGATATCTGGTAGGAGGGATAGGGTGGGTAGATAGGGTGGGCTTGAAGCAGCTCAATTGCTTTGGTACCAGAACCCGTAAGAAAAAAAAAAAAAAAAAAAAAAAAAAAAAAAAATGTTTTTACTAAATTTAGATGGAATTAGAAACTTTTTAATAGGCAACACTGGAAAGTGAGATACTGGAGCTGCAGGTATAGATTCCATGAGGGAGTAACCTGTATCTACCTGTCATATTCATTGTTATCCTCTCGGAAACTCACACAAGGATTTTTATACTGCAACTTTATTTTATTTCATATGGAATATTAAATGTCTTTAAAATATTCAATTTTTATGAAATATTTACTCACTACATAAAAAAAGTGTTGTTATGTGCTGTTGAGGTGGCTCCAATTCATTGTGACCCTTTGTATAATAGAACAAAATACTGCCCAGTCCTTTGCCACTCTTGCTAAGGGGTAAATCTCATAAGGGGTCTTACTTATTATTACTGTTTTCTACTTTACCAAGCATGATGTCCTTTTCCAAGGACTGGTCCCTAATGATAACATGTCAAAATATGAGGAATGAAGTCTCACCATCTTGGCTTCTAGGCACATTGTAAGTATACTTCTTCCAACATAGACCTGTTTGTTCTTTTGGAAGTCCAGGGCACCTTCAATGTTGTTCTCCAATACCACGTTTGAGAATGCATCAATTCTTCTGTGGTCTTCCTTATTCACTGTCCAAATTTTACATGAATATGAGGCTACTGAAAATACTCTGTCTTATGTCAGGTACATCTTATCCCTCAAACTGATACTTTTGCTCTTGAGCACTATAAAGAGGTCTTGTAAAGCAGAGTTGTCTAATGCAATATGTTGCTTGATTTCTTGACTGCTATTTGCAATGAGTGTTGATTGTGAATCCCAGCAAAATGAAGTCTTTTGTGACTTTAATCTTTTCTCCATTTATCATGATGCCATTTAATAGGTAAAGGGAGACAACTGGCATGATGAAAAAAGCTTGGACACTATTTGCATAAAAACTTGAATTTGATATTTTTTAAAAATATGAAGAGTGTGAAAAGGTATAAAGATATTTTAAAAGGTATAACGAGCATGGAAATAAGAAGGAAAAATAATTAGAAGACAAATGCTGTTTCACTTAAGGAATAGAAGAGAGATAAAGGCAGTTAAGGAGAGAGGAAAAGTACAATGGTGGTACAATTTTACTAGGCAGTAATGTGGTACTGGAATCAAAAGAGAGCAAGAATAGTAGTAATAGAGCATTTCAAGAAATATCCTTTTGTAAACATAGGAGTGCTTTTGATTAATATATTCATAGAAAGTTAGGAAGTTCAACCTGAGAAAGAGATCATCTGATTTAGTGACTAACAGTTCATTATTGCCAAATGATAGAGTGATTTCAGTAGTGGTATCAGGGCCAGCCCTTACAAGAGGTTAATGTGAGAAATTATGATGGTAGGAGAGAGATTTTCTGTGGTCTCTTTATTTTGATATCAGAATTCTTTGCTTATATAGTAGCTTTCACCAGTTTTTGAAAATTTAGAAATGAATTATTGTTGTTCCTGCCTATGAAGTAATAAATGCTGTTTTATTTAAGTGAATGTCAATTTACTACTAAACAAATTAAAAATAAATCATACCTTGTCCCTCTTCTTTTCTACCCAATAGTCATTTGAGTATGGTACATTATACTGAGTATGGTACATTAGCAGCATCAATGAGCAGAATGACCCAAAAGAAAAAGATGTACACTGGATGCACCATCAGCATTGCTATTGGCTTATATCTGGGATTTTAATCAAAAATGGAATAATCAGCAATTTATTTACACTCTGCTGTTTGACCTAAAGTGTCTTTTCAAAGGACTTGTCTTTGTTGAGTTTGTCAAAGTTGATATTAAATATTTAATGAAAGTAGCAGAATTCAGTGAGGATATCTTGATCTACTCCTTTGCAAGTGTTTCAAGACACTTTGCAAGTGTTTCAAGACATACATGCAATTCTAATGATAATTATTATATTTAGTCAGAAACTTACATCAAAAGGTAATTGAAGGTACAAGTAGAATTGAGAGGTTTTCAGTTCCTTCCTCTGTTTCCAGATATGCCATAAGAAAAGCTCGGCTATACGAGGTTTTGTCTAACATGTTTTGGAAAGTTGTCTTTGAATTTTTTTCCCTGGGTGGTACAAACAGTTATGCATATGACTACTAGCCAAAAGCTTGGTGATTCAAACTCACACAAAGTCACATCACAAGATAGACCTGGCCATCTGTTCCGGAAAGATCAAAGCCTTTAAAATTCTATGGAGCAGTTCTATTGGACACACACGGGATTTCCATGAGTCAGAATTGACTACACAGCAACTAACAATAACTTGATACATTGCTTTTGATATTCTAAGTGATAGTAAATGTTCCTTGTTTAAGCATAGCTCTAAGTTAGGGAAATAACTAAATTTTGGATGAGTTACTAGAGACTCAGATGAATAATTTCAGTTTTAGTCAAATAAGGGGTCATTAAAAACAACTACAAATAATTTTCTTGTGTATTGTATCAATAGACTCTTGTGGTTATGTTATATTTGGAGAAGATTATCAGTTTTAAAAGTCAAGCTATCTTGGGCTTTTCGTTTCTGAATGTTAGAAATATAATACAGTGTTTCCTCACTGCAAACTGGATAAGCAAACTACGTAAACTCAGGTGAACATTCTGATCAACTCCTGGTTGTAAATTTCAATGACATTCTTATTGGGGACTAATTGGGTTGAGGACAGTGACTGAGCTAGGAGGAAGAGAAGAAAATGGATAATATTGGCCAAATGGCTATTGACTGTGAATGTGTAATAAAAGGGTTGTTGGAGTGCTATCTCTAGAGAAAGAGCAATTGTATGCAAATAGATAATTGAATATATGTCATGAAGAGGAAATGGATAAGAAGACAGGGTGATAGAGACAAGGGGTAGTCAGGAAATAAAATTTTTGTTATAAAATTATGTTCATTTGGAGAATTAGATGGATTGCCTGATTTAAAAAATAAACAAACTTCTGAGCTAGGTGAATTATGATTCTTATGAAGTCTTGTACAGCTTGTGCTTCAGTTGGGCCAAAGCCAAAAGTTTCCAGATGGCCATGATAACCAGGGGGCCCCTTGACAAATCACTCCAGAGTCTAAAACAAATGAAAAATGAAAGGTATGGCTCCTTATTAAGACTGTCTGTATATTCAGACAGTGGCATCCTTTATCAAACATTCTGCTGATGCTGTAGCTGGCTGAATCGGTTCCATCAGAGAATTTATTTCACTTAAGAGCAGAAGAAGAAGTCTTGTTAATTAAACTTATTATCTTATTTTATAATATCTATATGGCATGCAACACTTTGTAGGAAATGAAATCAAATAGATCCAGAGTAAGTTTTATAGCGTCTCTCCTTTTATATGCTTTGTAAAATAATACTTTTCTGAACAAATTTTAAGATTTACGTTCTATGTCAATACACATATATCCATGTATAAAATCAGAAAGCTCTGCAGAGTTGACCTAGATGTATTTTAACAATGAGAGGTCCATATGTATGTGAAGAATAGATGTAATCATCAAGTATGTTAAAGGTTATTTGTAAAAAAAAAGGACAAAAAATAGCAAAAGACAGAAATCTCATCTTTATACAATATGTTGTTATGAAATACATGTAAAGAGATACATTTTATTATTTTCTCCGATAAATGTTTTCTCCACAGATAAAGGAAAAAATGTCAATTGACATATTGCACAGAAATACAACTTCTTGTTTTAGAAAGACAAAAGTGAGTTGGAGATCAAGGAATACTTAAAAGATAATGACCTATGTGGTAAATCGAGTCTTGCTTCCCTTATAATTAATATCAGAAAATTGTTAGTGAAAAATTATTGCTCATCTGAAAATGACATTGAAATCTATATGTCTTCTATCAATGCTCTTATTCAGTAAAACAAATCTATTTTTCTTTAGACAACATAGTTTTGTGAAGGAAGTAAAATGACCTAAGATAGTATCGGTATCACTATCCTTTAAATGGGGTTAATTTAAATTATCTTTGCTATTATTGCTCTAGGGTGATACATTGTGTTGCTAGGTGGGTAACATTCATTCCATGACTTAAAATGAATTTAAGATTGAAAAATGTATCATATTTATTAAATCCCTCAAAGGAGTCCTGGTATGGCACTATAGAATAAACACTGGACCTCAAGGTTGGTTTTAACCACAGGGACAGCAGTTCAAACCTATCAGCTGTACCTCAAAACCCTATAGAGGGTTTCTATTAGTCAGAACCAACTCAAAGGCACTTAACAACAACAATGGCTTAAAGACAGTTATTTGATCAGGATTGATGTCCTTAAGAACTATGCTAGGGTCAGATGCTATGGAACGTTACTGGGCTCCATCTTGGACAAGGTAACCCTTAGTTCTAAGGATGATATACTCATATATGTGCATTGTAAGTATTCTGGCTAGACTGTAGAGAACAGAATGGAGGGGACAAAAAAGGATGAGAAATGACAGAGATATATTCCAATAATACACTAGTTAAGAGCATGGATTCTGATGCCAGACTAGGTGCATGACCTTGGGTAAGTAACTAAATCTTCTCATTCTTCAGTGTCCTTATGAGTTGTTGTTGCTGTTGTTAAGTATCGTTGTGTCCATTTCTACTCAAAGGATTTTCCATGGAGTGTCTTGTTGTTGTTGTTGTTGTTAAGTTCCATTGAGTTGATTCAGACCCATAGCGACTCTGTATAAGGTTTCCAAGGAGTGGCTGGTGACCTTGAACCATCAACCTTGCAGTTCAAACTGACATTGTAGTCCAGTGCATTAACCCACAGCGCCACACTAGTACTCCAAGGATCGGCTAGTAGTCAATAATAATATTTGCCAATAACCAAAGATTATTGTAGAAAATATGTTAATTAATAAATCATAGGAAGTATCAGAATATTTTAAGCACAATTTGTGAATCAGGGTGGTTTGAATGGGGAATAAGTTGAGTGAACTAAATTTGAGTATATTTAGGTATTAGGGTCAGTATGACTTAGCAATGGCTTTTATGTGGCGGGATAGTAAAAAATGTGGTGTGGTGCTATAGGTTAATGTGTTACATTTTTGTGATTTGGGTGAGTCAATTTGGGTGATTTAAAGTTGTCTGTTGTGTATTAGATATTGGGGTCTTATGTGATGGTACTGTGGAATCCTGGTGTGGTGCTATGGATTAATGTGCTGGAGTGCAAAGTCAGTTTGAACTGCAAGGTCCATGGTTCAAGCTTACCAGACTTGGAAACCCTATACAGGGTTGCTATAGGTCAGAACTGATTCAGCAGCACTAAACAACAACAACAACAACATGTGGTGCTACAGGCTAATGCACTAGACTGCAAGATCGGTTTGAACTGCAAGGTCGATGGTTCAAGCTTACCAGATGCTCCTTGGAAACCCTATACTAGGTCACTATGAATCGGAACCGACTCGACGGTACTTAATAACACTATACCATTCGTTAAGATAGAAGTATTGAAAGACGACAAGGAGTTGTGGTAGTGGTGGACATTTTTGAATAAAATAATATTATTTGGTTAATAATGATGAAACTGAGATAAAATATGTTGGTATTATTCTTAAGTTTATTAATGAAGTGGAAAATTTGAGTTATGATTTATAAATAATTATTTTTTTTAACTTGTACTCTTTTTATGGTTGTGAGCTAGATTAGGACTTATAGTGGTTTATGTGTGCAGAGTAGAAATTCTCTACTGGTCTTGGTATTGCACCCATTCTGAAGCAGATCAGTAGGCCTATCTTTTAAGGTGCCTCTGGGTGTCTTCAAGCTGTCAAACTTATGCCTAGTAGTCAAGAGCCTAATCATTTGCATAAGACCAGAAATGTTTGCACTTCCATTTTTAAAGTATAATGTGCATGTTTCCAGACGGTTTGGGTTATATATAAGAACCTCAGTCACTATGTTGTGATGAATGCAATGAGATTTTGAAAATACTGAGAAGTGTCAGTCATTTGGCCCTGCAATAATGGCCCCAAACTGTGTATTTTCTCCAGCTGAGTTTTGTTAGCCTTCACTCTTGGTATTTATCTTCTTTCTGTTTTTGATGTAATGTCTCAATGTCTTTACAAAGTAGAAGCTACTTTCCTTGTATTCCTGAAACTGTCCTGCCTGTGATAAGAGTTTTTGGACATCTGACTGTTCTAAATATATAAAAATTTCCATTTTTAAGTGATCACATGGTTCCTTCTTCTCTGCAATGCCTTGTCTTTCATCTGCAACAATCCAGTTTGTAAGTTCAGACTGTGAACTTCATGATGCTTCCACTTTGTGTCCTTTTCTCTAAACTCCATATGGAACTGTAGTGAGTACTCTGTAGGCTGAAAAAAGTTTTCTAATACCTTCTTAGGAGCTCAGTGCTCCATATGATGAGAACTACACTACGAACCACATGGACTGTGCTTTGAGCCCACTAGCCTCTCTGCAGGAGAAAGATGAGGTTTTCTGTTCCCACAAAGATTTTAAAAGCCTCCTAAATGCTATACAGAGTGGCTATGAGTCAGAACAGACTCAACAGTAATTAACAGCAAAATACTTTAGTTCCATTGTTCTTCTAACATAAATTTGTAACTTCTTGAGAGTAAGCATATAGCTTTATAATTTTTCAAATAAATTTCTAGATAAACACATACTCATAAATGTTGATGGATCATTAAGGTAAACTCTGTATGTTTTTCGATCTGTTGATTATTTTGTACCGTATATAAATGGGAATCGAGTTTCAAGCAAATCCATAGACTTTGTTGTTTTTGTTGTTGTTAAGTGCCCTTGACTCGATTTTGACCCATAGAGACCCTGTATAGGGTGTCCAAGGAGCAGTTGTTGGGCTTGAACCACCAACCTTGCAGTTCAAATGACTTTGTAGTGTAATGCATTAGCCCA
>NW_006408630.1:6068304-6073505 GCF_000296735.1 Chrysochloris asiatica
AATCTGTTCTTCAGATGATCTCTAAAACGTCTGGTAGCGTAGTGGTTACGAATCAGGCTGCGAATCTTAAGGTCAGCAGTTCGAAACTACCAGCTGTTCCGTAGGAGAAAGATGAGGCTTTCTTCTGCTCCAATAAAGATCTACAGCCTCGGAAACCCTGTACAGAGTTGCTATGAGTCGGAACTGACTCCACGGCACGTAACAAAAATATAGCGGTAAACATCACTATTGTGTGTTTAGTACCTCATTTCTGCACTTCCACACCTACCTTTCTTTAATCTTTATTTGTTTTATTTTTAATATAGACAAAATTATAATGGAAAAAAACAACAAACAATTTTTCTGACCATGTAGTTCTCCTCTATAATATAAGTCAATGACATCTAACTGATCAAACTGAAACACAAAAATAAAAACTTAACACGACTATAAGGTCCTATAGTATCTGGTCCACCTCTGCAACGTATGTTATTGCCACTAGCTAAACCTGTCTGACTTTCCTCCACTTTTTCTGGTGCTCCAAATGTTTTCTCCCCAAATCTCTGTTTGTGTCTTTCTAATTCTCATGCCTCCTTCGTGTTTCCTAAAGTTTGTGTTAAATTTTTCAGAGGTGCCTTTCGTATATTCTCTCAAAATACTTTCTTCTACTCCTTCATGAATTTGTCTAATGTTCTTATCACAATTTGTAATTAATAATTATATTCATCCTTTCATTCTAGAACTTCTTTTGAACTCCTGCTATGTTCCAGGAACTAATTTAGTCACATGGGCTAAGTGCTATGCTTTTTATCTCAGGTTGATATTTAAGTACTGTTTTGATTATGCTATGGGCATGTTTTGTTCACTAATTTTAATAAATGAATGAGTGAAATATTATGCATCTTGAGCTTAAGGTGGTATTCAAAGTTGAGTTGTTGTTGATAAGTGCCTTCAAGTTGATTCTGACCCATAACAACCTTTTATTGGGTTTCTGAAGAGTGGCTGGTGAGCTTGAACCACCAACTTTGCATTTCAAACTGACTTTTGTAGTCCAGCATTTTAACCCACAGCACCACATATTGCTTGCTAATTTGAAGGACCAAAAGACCTCTATGTTCTTCACTGTCCCAGCAAGGTGGAAGGTGACATTTTAAATTTAGGAAGTTATTTTACCCTCATCTTAACCCTCACTATGCACTCTAGTTAAAACTGCACTTTGAGACCATTTAAATCAACAACAGCTGATATAATCTGAAAAAGAGAAAATCGAGATATTTAAAGAGAACCAGTTTTGGAAATGGTCAGGTGAAAATGGATAGATTTATGTACTAGTGAAGAGAATCTGAAAAATTTTTTAATGGTTTTATTAATACATTAGACATATGAAATTGAGGTAATATGATAATATTTAATAATTAAATCATACTAATTGATTTGAGTTCAAGTACATTTTCTGTCAGAAGAACATTAAAGCGATAACATAAAGTAATTATATATTAAAGCCAAAAATGACCTTATGAATACATTTTCAAGGTGTTATCAAGTACCTTTAATATGAAGGGTATTGCATTGGCATTTCAAATGAAATTATTTTCAGAAATAAATGTGTAGGAACCTCAAAATACTGGTTAGAGACTTGACCTTTTAAAAAACGTCTTGCTTGGCACATAAAAATAGGATTCTTGAGTCCTGATTTCTTTGTGTTTCCATGGCTTAATTTTTATGAGTTTGCCATGATAATATTTTTTAAAAATTGTATTCATGCATTCGTCATGTGAACTGATGTCTTTGGTCTTTAAGGAATCATTTACAATCAAGGTAGTGCTTTTTCACTTTTTATTATGTTTTATATTAGTTTTTTATTATGTGGATAATGTAAATATTTTCCCTTTATCTCTATTTTTCATGCCATCAGAACAGATTCAATGATTTCATTTCTCTATATTTCTCCATGCCTTAATTCAAAATTTCTTAGTCTTTCGATGTGACCCTCTCTCCACTTCCTAGATTATAGGGCTTTCCTCAGTTTCCATACAAGCATTTGCTATTTCTGAGCATTTGGGTCAAGTACACTTATTGCTACATTTTAACTTATAAATATATTAATTGTTGCTCTTAAAACAGCATAGGACCCAAGGGTAAAAATGTACCCCTCTCCAACATTCTGTCTTAGCTATGAACCTGCTTCAAAGACTAAATAGTTCTGCCCTTAACTATGATCTCAATAAACTATTCCTTCATCCCAACTATCCATCTAAATGCTGAACAAGAAGTCAGGAGACTGCATCCCACTTGTAACCAAAGGAGGAAATAGATGCATCCTGATCTTTGTACTGAAACATCTTTCACTAATTTAAATTTACTGGTAGACAGAATGTTGAAATTTCTTATTTGGTGCATATGAGATTTGAGGACTGCTGGTGTCTTCTCTTTTTGCATGGCATGTGGCAGCTGCCTGGTACTCTTTGACAATTTTATACCCTTCCTAAAAACTGTATATTATTCTCCTATAGCGAATAGGTATATGTCTCAAGTACTTTATTTTTTACAATAGAAAAATAGACATAACTATGTTAATACATTAAACATTATAGTTTCAACTTTGTATATTAATGTGGCAAATTTGAATCATGATTTAATAAAATATGTTTTTTTATTTATTGGTTCACCATCAACGATGTAAATAATACATTTCTACAGACAGTAGGTAAAACCAGAACTAATGCTTTGCATCTTTATTTCTTGCTTTTAAGTTTGAGCCGTGTAATATGCCCTAGAAGGGAAGGCACTTTGATCGTGACTCTATGCATAGAACAAAAATGCTTCCAAATTATAAATTTATTCTCTGATGTCCCTGAGAAAGCCCATGAGGGAAATGTGTGTTAATCTAATCTGGTTTAGGCAAGCTGCCATGATTTGATGATCATAAATATTAACTTAGATGCCTGAAAGAATAAGGTCAGTGAATTTTAAATGACGCAAAGAAAATATTTTTAAGAAGAAAGACATGATCTGAATGAAATATGCCTATTGGCAGTAAGCATTCTTAATTTCACCCTTTGTAGTGCAAAGTAAGACATTCAGATTTCACCAGTTTTTAAAACCAGTGTTTTTTTAGGAACTCTGGCACAACATTGTTAATACTAGCTCAAGATGAGCCTATGGCCTACTGCTAGCAATACTTACAAAGACATTTAGGGGCTCTATCAGGTTAAAGCAGTCCTGGTGTGGCGCTGTGGGTTAATGCCCTAGACTGCAAAGCCGTTTGAGCAAGGTCAGTGGTTCAAGCTCACCAGCTGCTCCTCGGAAACCCTAGACAGGGTTGCTATGGGTTGGAACTGACTCGATGGCACTTCACAACAGCTTAACAACATAGAGCTATGTTGTTGTTGTTAAATACTGTAAAGTGTGTTTTGACTCATAGTGACCCTGTCCAGGGCTTTCAAGGAGTGGGTGGTGGGTTTGAACTGCTGACCTTGCTGTTCAAACCATCCTTGTGACCTAGTGCATTATCCTGACAGATGCAGAAGTGATATAATTTAATAATATTTTGTAAGTCACTCTTTATTTAAGCCCAAACATTGAGAATTTAATGGAATTTAGCAATTTTACATTATTTTGATGTGTTTGAGGACTCATTTAGAACATATTGTATTTGTTTTATAATCATTAGAGAGAATTTCCATATTTTTCTATTTATAGATAATCAATTATGTATTTAAACAGTTTTCTTTTTGTCTCTCAGAAATTCAATAATAAGAAATTGGCCTTAGCTATAATAATTCAAATAATTCCTAACATAATGAGTATTAGAGTTAAGTGACCACTCCTTATTAATAACTTTAAATAAGCAAATATTAAAGTACAGCTTCCACTGGCCACATAAGTTTTATCCTGAACCGAATACTGAATGTACTTATAAGCATAATTCTGTGCCAGTTGTGGAAAGGGAAGAGATTTCTCTCAAGTAATATTTTTTCCACTAATAAAGATAGAGCTTTAAGAGTACTTGTGTAGTCCAAACAGTTAATGCACTCAGCTGCTAATCACAAGGATGGATGTTTGAATCAAGCTCAGTGTGTCTTAGAAGAAAATTCAGTGTCTTCTTCTTAAGAATTACTCATTGAAATCTCTACGGAGCACAGTTCTATTCTGATATGCATGGTATGATGCAAGACTCAGCAGCAAGTGGTTTACCAACAGACCAAGAACCTGAGTTTACATTGTTTTACGAATTGGATTTTACTTCTGTCATTGTAATATGATGGGATATCACAAATGATTGCTATTAGAGTTCTAATTCATATACGATCGGATTTATGGACACACACACACAAAGTGTTTAAGCAGGTCTCCAGAAGTTCTGGTGTGGTACTGGGGGCTAATGCACTGGACAGCAAGGTTGGTTTGAACCACAAAATCAGCGGTTCAAGCTCAACAGCTGTTCCTCGGAAACCATATACAGGGTAGCTATGAGTCAGAACTGACTTGATGACACTTGGCAAAAACGAAAAACATGTCTCTGTGACCAATTGATGGATGTAGGCAAATTCTCTCAAGAACACACGTGTTTTAGTTTTATTTCATATCTTTAATAAAAGTTCCAATCTAATCAGTGCTTCTCAGGAGATCTGCTGTGTCAGTTAAACTCAATGCAAAGAAGTCATCTCTGAAGGTTATGAAGACTGTAATTTGGGATCTTGGAGGAGAATCTTGATAGGTTTCTCAAAGGATATAGGGAGATCATAAGGATTTATTATGAAGAAGTTTTAAGTAAATTGAAAACTGCATTGGCGTCAAAAAGTCCAGGAAAGCTGTGCCAAACCATTTTTTTTTAAATCCATAAAAAAAAAAAAAAAAATGCAGCTACTCACCCTTCAATGGTATCAAGTTCTGTCCTAGGAGAATTTGATGGCAAACCTTACCTCATCCACACTACAACCCTGTTTTTGACCCTCCAAACTCCATTTTATTCTGACACTCAAAGAACATTTAAAAGAAACATGATTTGAGTCCCTGGAGGGTGTCAAAAGGGAGGTTTTTGCATGATGTAAATAGAAGAGTGCAGAATTTTTTAGGACAAGATTTAGAGACATGGAAAAACCACCTGAATAAGAGTATAGACTTAGATAGAGAATATATGGAGAAACAATCCTTTCACCTTTTAAAATTTTTGTTTAATAAAGGTTTCTATGATTTTATAACAATTTACAAAAATATTT
>NW_006408630.1:6073605-6076238 GCF_000296735.1 Chrysochloris asiatica
AGGGTGTATAAGCACATTTAAATGATTTATCCTTTCTCTTTTCCCTTTTCTTCTAGTCTGCTCCCAGTTTTCAAGAGGAGTGTATGCCATTTTTGGCTTTTATGACAAGAAGTCTGTAAATACCATCACATCATTTTGTGGAACCCTCCACGTCTCTTTCATCACTCCGAGTTTCCCAACAGATGGCACACACCCATTTGTCATTCAGATGAGACCTGACCTCAAAGGAGCACTTCTTAGCTTGATTGAATATTATCAATGGGATAAATTTGCATATCTTTATGACAGTGATCGAGGTAAGTGACAATTTCACTATCTCTTTGTAATGGTGCAAATTTAATGTCTCTACTTTTTAGTTATAAGTGATGCTATAGAATTGTAATGGTGTATAAATCCAGGCATCACTAGGTTCCATTTTGGTACAATCAGAAACCTGGGAAACACACTAAGAGCATCACAGAAAAACAGCGAGTGTACAATTTTCAGATATAGGCTATCTTAGTATTATGTACAAATGTGGAGTTATAACATAAAAAAATATTTTCTGGCACATGTTAGCTAGGACCCAACAATGACTATAACTCTAAGTCTAAGTGAATGAAGTGTTGCCTTGAAAAGTGCTTTAAATAAAAAATAAACTTTATAAAACATTTTATTTTTATTTACAGTTATTAAGCATTTCCTACATGAAGGTTTTATCAGGCAGATAGCATTATTATTGATTGCTCTTCCTTGCAAATTAGATCCCTGAATATCAGAGAAGTTCAAGGACTTGCCCAGGTCAGCTCATGGGAGGTCTGTTGACAGAACAATGTTTTGTTTTCTTACAATTTTGCAGGATTGCTTAAATGGAACAACTCTGCTAAACATGCCAGTTGGATGGACTAAACTTGTTAGAGATGGGGTAGGGTAGGGTTGACTTTCCATTCACCATACTGCAAAAGTTAGCATTGACAGGTTTGCCTGATTTACCTATCTGGAATCTAGATTTTCTTAATCATTCCTGTATCCATAATTGGACTTTAGTAGTTACGTATACTCTCTAAAATTATATGAAACACTCTTTGTGTGTATTTATATATGTGTTTTTGTAAAGAGAGTATCCATAACCAAACCCCAAAAGTTAGGGACCTCTATTGTAAATGTACCTAAGTATCAATCAGTGCTCCTTCAGCACTTTGCTTCCTGGATTGTTTAAAAGTTCAAATAAAAGCCAGGAACCTGTTTCTACCAAGACAGCGAACCTTGTTAGGCACAAGGTCAAACAAGAAGAAAGCCAGTCATCAGTCAATTCTCCATTGATCAGTTTGTAGCCATTTGCGGCAGTAATTTTGAGTCAGGAGTGCTCAAACTAGGTGTCTGATTCTCTGCTCTGTCATCCAAGTCCTAAGATTGAGATTGCTCAGTAGAAAAGCAAGTCAGAACTACACTAGATGAAAAAAAAAAAGTTACGTCAACAACTTTTTTTTTCCTTATTTCTTTGAGAAGGGAGAGTTTTGCTATTCCCCTGGGGAATGGAATACTAAAATATAGAACCATTTAAAGTAAATATGGATTCCGCAAGGCACTGGATGATTATGAAGTATACTTCTTATTAATGTAAAAACTGCTTATAAAACTAAGCTTATGAAATTCTCTTTATATTTCCCTGTTAACTCATTTAATACTCTGCCATGTTGATAAAATTAGGTAGAAATCTGAGACTATTCATTAAAAAAAAAGAAAGACAACACTTTTTATTGAGAATTGAATGAAGGTTTACAGAGCAGATCATCAGTTTTACATTCAGAAAATCATATATTTTGTTTCGTTACAATGATTGCAACCCCTTCCATGTAACAAGAGATAACAGTATGTATTCACTATAACTATTGCATTCCTCCCTGTGTCTCCCACAATCTTCATCTTTTGTCTGCTAACCTCCCTCTTGTATATTACCTGATCTCTCATCCATGTTAACATGTGTCTACCCTCTAGCCTGTGAATTATTTTCCTCTTTCCCTCCTCCTCCATAACCATCATAGATTGTTTCTTTTATTAAGAAAATCTTTTCTTAACTTCTTGCACCATTTGTCTCATATAATAGCTGTCCTTTTGCGATTGACTAATTTCACTCAGCATAATATCTTCCAGGTTCACCTATGTTGTGAGATATTTCACAGATTCATAGTTATCCTTCAGCATTGCATAGTATTCCATTGTGTGTATGTATCAAAGTTTGTTCCATTCTTCTGTTGATGGACATTTAGGCTGTCTGTATCTTTTTGATGTGTAGACAGCATATTGAAGGATTTTATTTTCTTATATTGCTCTGTCTCTTGACTGGTGAATTTATTCCATTTACATTCAGTGTAATTACTGAAAGGTATGAATTGACTGCTGTATTTTGTTGTGTTATTCCTGGGATGCAGTTGGTTTCTTTGTTCCAAATAATTTCTGTGCTAAATTCATTTTGTTGTGGGTTTTCTTTTCATTTTCTTCATTTTTGCTGTGTTTACTAATTGTGGAACTAATCATAACACCTTCTTCATCCTTGCACCACACTAATGTGATTTCTACCACCTGAATAAATTTATACCTATGCACGCTTCTTTTTAATGGGTGTTATCCCGATAAACAGGAGTTCTGGTAGC
>NW_006408630.1:6082891-6087480 GCF_000296735.1 Chrysochloris asiatica
GTTTGCTCTTGATTTCAAACTTAAAATTTCAAACTCACCCAGCAGTATTGTGGAAGATAGGCTTGGTGATCTGATTTTGTTAGGATTATAAATAACCAAGAAAACTCTAAGCAACATTTCTATTCTGTAACACATACCATTGTTGTTGTTAAGTGCCATTGAGTTGGTTCCAATCCATAGTGATCATGTATAGAGTTTCTGAGGAGTGGCTAGTGGTCTTGAACCACTGACCTTTTGATTCAAATTGACTTTGCAGTCCAAAACATTAACCTGTATTGCCACTCCAGGACTCCTCTAATGCATGAGGTCACCATAATTTGGAGTCAACTCAAAGAAAACTAGCAATAACAGACTAGGAACTGCAAGAATACATTTTAAAGCAACTAGACTTAATACAAAATGTTTTTGTGTGAAACAGAGAGGTCAAGTTAAGAGAGCATTTGAGATGAACAGTTACTATTTTACTGAAAAAAAAAAAAAGAAAAGAAAAGAAAACAAATTATAGGGGTTGATGGAACCCTGACAGTGCAGGGTAAGCATTCTGCTACTAACTGAAAGTTCCCAGTTCGAACCCACCAGTCACTCCATAGGATAAAGATATGATAGTCTGCTCTTGTTAAGACTGTGATATTGGAAACCCTATGGGACAATTCTACTTTGTCCTGTAGGGTAACAATTGGAATTGACTTAATGGCAACAGGTTTTGGGGGGAGGTTTAGAAGTCCTGGTGTGATGCTGCAGAATAAGTAATGGAATACTAAATACAAGGATGGTGGTTCAAATCCACCATTCAAGCTCTAGAAACCCTATACAGTCTTTGAATCAGGAACCAACTTCAGGGCACTTAACAACCAAAAGCCTGGTGCAGCAGACTCTTCAAAATGAAAGTAAATCAAGACACCATTTGTGAGTTATTTCTGGCTGACTAAATAAAATACCTCAAATCTAATATACTACAACTTGAGCAATTTAACTGCTTAGTTGTTGTTAAGTGCTGTTGAGTCGATTCCGACCCATAGTGGCACTGTATAGGGTTTCTGAGGAGCAGCTGGTGAGTTTGAACTGCCGACCTTGCAGTTCAAATGGCTTTGCAGTCTGGCGCATTAACCCACAATGCCACACCAGGACTCCACCCTCTTAGTAAATGAATGTGATTAATTCTGAGAGTTTTGGTAACAGAGAATCTGCCCTAAATGTGAATTATTTTTGATACATAGGAAGAATGTGTTTAAAAGTCTATCATTCTATAAACTGAGTCTTGTTGATTTTGTATAGTTCCATATTTTTTTGGCAATGTGTATTATTAGTAAATATGAGATTTAGAATTGTTTTTTGATAAAATACTTTTATAAATTGTAATTTCTATTTAAAATTCTTTGTAACATACGTTGAAAGATGTACCATAATAACAAGAATATACACACTCTAAACTTTTATATTCAAACCAAATCTGCACCTAGAGGTACAATACAGGGTTTCTGTGAGGGTTTCAATGAGCAGACAGCCTCATCTTTCTCCCATGTAGCAGCTGGTGAATTTCAAAGCCCGACCTTTTGGTTAGCAGTCTGCTGGTGATCCCACAGTGCCAACAGAGTTCCTAAACTTTTACATATTGGTTCTAAGTGTCCTCTAGTCAGTTCTGACTCATAGCGACACTGTATAGGGTTTCTGAGGAGTGACTAGTAGATTTATATCAATTAACTTGCGGTTAGCAGTCCAATGGTTATCCTACAGTACCACACTAGGACTCCAAAACTTTTATACAGTGGGTAGTAAAATACATAATCAAAAAAAGAAAAATTATTACATAGAAGAAAGGAAGCCTATAAGTAATCACTATATTGCAATATGTGGATAAAATATGAAGCATCACCCGTGGAAATGCTTTTAGGGAGTCACTGAGGGAGAACTCTGCAATGATTGGAATGAGAGAAATTAGGACCAAGATAATGAAAGAGCTTAAGAAATTTAGTTCTTTTTCCTACTTGGAAAAGAAACCGGATAGGCTTAATAGCTGTTTTCAAGCACATTGATAGTGGTTGAATTGATCATAATGACCAGCTGTGAGTGTTCTGTCTCCACTAATGATGAAAAACAGGAAAGGAACTTGAATTGTATCTTGGAAAGATTTAATTTACTCCATAAATAAAAATCATAGGTGATCCATGATGTGTTTTCAAAGATTTATCATTGAATGATTTTCTCAGTGGTATGCCATCTCTTTCAATTATTCCCTGAGCATTTCACATTTATTTATTTATTTTGCTCTGGTAAATCCTGGGTAAAGAATATTGATTTTCTTTTTAAAATTCACTGTAAATTCAGATTATGATTCAATTTTGCATGTTTAAATAAAATTAAATAAATTATTTTAAATATTAATTATAAATTACTCTAAATTACAACATAAAAACAATTATATGAAGAACTCCTGTTCCAAAATCCTTAAACCAGCTTTATTAATGATAAATATTTGGGTAATCTTATTTGATCTATATTTTCCTGTGCCCAGCAATTATTTCAAAAACAAATATCAGACATCATGCCATTTCACCTGATAATATTTCAATATGTATTGGGGAAAATAATATTCTTGTTTTAAATAAAACCATTATATGACTATGATAGTTTGGCAAATGAGCATTTCCTTAATAACATAGCCTTTTTTCCCTACTCGTTTGAATTAGAATACCAATGCCACTCATATTGTAATTGATTAATATATCTCTTAAGACTCTTATGATATAGTCTGTGTTTTGATGATTGTATCAGTGTGATGTTTAACATATCACTGTGTCCACTATGAGTTCAGTGTGGTACTGTAAGACAAACACTGGACCCACAAGCTGCTCCTCAGAAAGTATACAGGGTCAATATGTACTGACAAGAACAAAAGCAACAACATATATTTCTTATCAGTTTGATAAGAATCTTGATGATATTCACATTTTTTAACATAAATACTTGTTAAGTACCCTTGAGTGAGTTCTAACTCATAGCAACCCCATATAGCATTTCCAAGGATTTAAATCTTTGTGGAAGCAGAAATCCTCATCTTTCTCCTGTGGAGCAGCTGGTGGGGATCAAACTACTTACCTTGAGATTCACAGTCCAGTTCTTATCATATGGAGTAACCACACTCCCCGAATATTTCATATTGTTGTTGTTGTTAAGTGTCATCAAGTTGGTTCCGACACGTTATTGTTGTTATGTGCCGTGGAGTCAGTTCTGACTCATAGCGACCCTGTACAGGGTCTCCTAGTCTGTACATCTTTACGGGAGCAGAAAGCCTCATCTTTCTCCCGTGGAACAGCTGGTAGTTTCGAATTGCTGACCTTGCTTTTCGCAGCCCGATTTGTAACCACTACGCTACCAGAGCTCCTTTGGTTCTGACTGATAGTGACTCTATATAGGGTTTCTGAGGAGTGGCTGGTGATTTTGAACCACCAACCTTGCAGTTCAAAACAATTTTATGGTGGAGAGGTTATCCTACAGTGCCACACCAAGACTGCAATAGTGCCTGACCAGGAACTTGAACCCTAGACTCTCATATTAAAATTCTGATGCTCTAAATACTGAGATACCCAGGCTCCCAAATACTTCATTGTTATTGTTAATTGCCTTCAAGTTGGTCCTGACACAGAGCGATCCTGTATAGGGTTTCAAAACAGCTACTGTTGAGTTTAAACCATTGACCTTGCAATTCAAACTATACTTAAGGTTGAGTGCTTATCTTTGCGTAGGCAATAAAGCACAGGTAAATATCTTTCTAATATTCTCTAATTTCAGCCAAGATCCATCGGACATCAGCGATGATATCCCTCTTTCCACAGCCTCTCCTGAATCCAACTTGAACCTCTGGAAGTTCTCTGTCAATGTATGCTTGCAACCATTGCTATTTTACCTTTAGTAAAACTTTACTTGCAGGGAATAGCAAAGATATCCTCTGATGATTTCCGTAATCCATTGGGTCACCTCTCTTTGGAATAGGCACAAATACAGATCTCTTCCAATCAGTTGGCCAGATAGCTGTCTTCCAAATTTCTTGGCAGAGATGAGTGAGTGCCTCCAGTGCCGCTTCACTTTCTTGAAAGATTTCCATTTTTATTCTATCAAATCCTGGTATCTTGTTCTTTGATAATTCCTTCAATGCACCTTGGAATTCCTCCTTCAGTATCATTGGCTCTTGATCATGTGCTACCTCTTGAAACGGTTGAACATCAACCATTTCCTTTTGGTGCAGTGACTCTTCGTTTGATGTTTTTCTGCATCATTCAATAAGTTGCCCAAAGAATCCTTCAAAAACAAAAGTCGATGCTTGAATGTTTTCTTCAGTTCCCCAGCTTGAGAAACACTGAACATATTCTATGCTTCCTTTTTGGTTTTCTGACTCCAGATCTTTACACATTTTGTTGTATTATTTAGCTTTATCTTCTCAAGCTGATCTTTGAAACTCTCTCTTGTAACTCCTCATTTCTTCCATTTGCTTTAGCATCTCTACACTGGAAAGCAAGTTTCAGCGTCTCTTCTGACATCCACTTTGACCTTTTCCTTCTTTCTAGTCTTGTCAAAGACTTTTTGCTTTCTTC
>NW_006408630.1:6089325-6119936 GCF_000296735.1 Chrysochloris asiatica
GTTTCGTTCTGCTGTGCATGGGGTCTCTATGAGTTGGTTCCGACTCGATGGCACCTGACAACAACAAATACCTAAGATATTGATATTTATGTGTTCCATTTTATTTTTGACAATTTCCAATTGTCCTAGGTTTATACTCCATACATTCCATGTTCCAATTTTCAATGGATGTTTATAGCTCTTTGTCTTCATTTTGAGTTGTGCCTTATCAGCAAATGAAGGCCCTGCTGGCTTTACTCTCACTGGCTTTACTCCATTCAAGTCATTAAGGTCAACTCTACTTTGAGGAGGCAGCTCTCTCCCAGTCACATTTTGAGTGCCTTCCAACCTGAGGGGATCATTTTCCAGCACTATATCTGACAGTGTTTCTCTGCTATTCCTAAGGTTTTCAGTGACTAAATATTTGGAAGTAGTTTGTCACTCTTTCTTCCTAGTCTGTCTGGAAGCTCATCTGAAACTTGTCCACAATGGGTGACCCTGCTGGCATTTAAAATACCGGTGACATAGCTTTCAGAATCACAGCAATGTAGCAGAGCAGCTCCCTCGCTGCAATCTATTGAAAGTCAGCCTTCGACACAAGGACAAGACTTCAACACATAGGTGGTATTAAATTCTTGCACTTAGAGGTACATAATCTCTGGTTGTTTTTCTTCTGTTGTTAGCAGAAATTGATGATTGTTATACTGGTTAATTAATTTGACAGGTGTTCTAAGATGATTATAATTTGAAATATGTATTCCTTCACCATTTATCAGCTTGGGTATTTCTGAAAAAAAAAAAAAAAAAAAAAGGCTCCTGGTGTGGCGCTGTAGGAAAAGTAGTAGACTGCTAACCACAAGGTTAGCAGTTCAATGCCACCAGCTGCTCTTTGTAAACCCAATGTAGGGTGGCTATGAGTCAGAAATGACTCAACCACACCAAACAACAACAACAACATTTCCCAAAAGAAACCTCCCTTAGGTTATTATTATTATTTTGAATACAGTTCATACAGGAAAGGAAAATACTTGCTTTCCATCTCTTATTTGCCAGTTTTCAACATAATGAGGTTACTCTATAGCATCCTTCAAAGGCAAGCACATATTTAAAAATATATATAATTATGAATCCATGGATTGAAAATATTTTATGTACTTTGGTTATTTACAGTGATTATATTTACTAATATTCAAATTATTCCATCTTCTTTTAAAGCCATTCTCTTCAAATTGAGTACCTTGACAAAATGCAGACAGTTTTGGATAGCTTCCTACCAATCTGGTATCACCAGATGTTCTAGGCTTATTCTTGTACACTCTTCAGCCAATGTTTGAATCAGTAAAAAAGTTTATTGATGTTTTTCAGGTTGAAAGACTTTACAAAAAAAATTTAGAAAGGCATAAGTCATATCATGGTAAATGAATTAAGTGAAATTTAGTTCATGACCATAAGTTATACATAAAGAGATGTTACATGTTAAGCAGCTCCCATTTTGTCCAGGTTTGGTGTGGTGTGGCACTGTGGGTTAATGCGCTAGTCTGAAAAGTTGGTTTGAACTTCAAGGTTGGTGGCTCAAACTCACCATTTGCTCCTTGGAAACCTTATACAAGGTTGTTATGGGTTGGATCTGACTCGACAGCACTTAATAACATAGGAAGATGCACATTTTGAGAAAACCATAGCACTTTCTAGAATCAGAAATATGATATGATGACTCTTGAAATCTTTTGAGGCTTGATTTTGTGTTATACTTGATACTATTAATAAAAACCAATGACTCGGAATTGATGGACAGTAGTAGAAATGATGTGAAAGACCAAGAGATATACTTTCCTAGCTTTGCCTTCCAAGAATTAGATCTCTTTGTTCTTTTCCTTCTCTGTCCTAGATATGAGATAATATATAATAAATTAAAAATAGGCATACAAACCTTGGATGATCTATGTTTGTCTTTGTCTAGTTTTTACTCCTGTTTAAGACTTAAATAAATGAAAACTGGTCATAAAGTCAGCAGTTCAAACCCCTTAGTTGTTCTGTGGGTGAAAGATGCAGCTTTCTATTCCTGTAATTATTTACAGTTTTGGAAACCCTATGGAGATTCAAGTCAATGGCAGTGGCTTCTGATGTTGTTGTTAACTGCTGTCGAGTTAGTTCTGACTCATAGCGACCCTGCACAGCATTTCCAAAGAGTGACTGGTGAGCCTGAACCACCAACCTTGTGGTTCAAACCAACCTTGCAGTTCAGCACATGAAGCCACAACAACACACCAGGGCTCCTATGATTCTATAAGTAACATAAAAACTTAAAGTGGGTAATAAATAAAATCATTAGTAACAAAACAGTAAAATGGTCTTTTAGAAAGTAAATGTAGCAAATCTGTTCTACAGAACTGTTAACTAGTTGTCTAATAGTGAACATTTTTATTTCTATGGGATTAATCCCAGTAACAAAAAATTATAAAGCTATAGGTTGAAAAATAAACTGCTAATTAGAAAATAATAAGAAGAAATATGAAGGGGTTCCAAAAAGTTCATGGAAAAATGGAATTAAAAGATCATGAACTTTTTTTCCGCAAACCTTTGGAATTCCCCTCATAGAGCAGCTTGTATATATGTTTGACTGTTATGCTTACACAGGCTCACTTAGATTCATCTTGCTGAAATCTAACCACTTCAGATATGAATACCAATAATATAATATTATATACATTAAGTACATTTTTTTCATTCTATAAGAGAAAGAAACTTTTAAAATAATGACTTTTGATTTCTCATAAACAATTTTAAGGACACTACAACTTCAATAACATCCAGAAAAAAAAAGGTACCTATGAAAGCTGAAGAAAGGGGCTATGATTTTCTGACAAATGACTCATTTGCCCGGAACAATGGCATATCAGTAAAAGAATTTCTAATGTGAAATAGGAATAAGAAGATATTGAGAAAGATCAAAGCTGGAATTATGCTTAGATTGTCAACATTCCCTTACTTTATAAAAAATACCAGCCTTAAAATCATATTCACTGGCAATTTTACAAAACAGTTCAGAGCAGTTCAAGTATGTTTATCAGTCATCATTTTTCTCTGCTTTCTTAGGCTTATCAACACTGCAGGCTGTGCTGGATTCCGCTGCAGAAAAGAAATGGCAAGTGACCGCTATCAATGTGGGAAACATTAACAATGACAAGAAAGATGAGACCTACCGATCACTTTTTCAAGATCTGGAGTTAAAAAAAGAAAGACGTGTAATCCTTGACTGTGAGCAGGATAAAGTAAACGACATTGTAGACCAGGTTTGCCATTCTCTGTTGTCTAATGCTACCAAATATAGACTATGCTTGCAATGTCAGCATTGGCAATGAGTACTTGTGTAGTGGTGCTTGTACAGCAGTTTTTACATTATGGTTTACGTAGGATGCTGCAAAGATCATCAATTAAATGATCTCTGGCTTCAGTTAGCCATAGCAGATGGTCTTCAATAAAGCTGACACTTCATAAGATCATTAAATAAACATAATGTACAATTACTGACTTACATTTTACCTGATAAGTATTGCCCTAAATTTTGATATTTTCAATTAGAAGTTTTAAAATAAATTTTGTTGAAGTCTTTTGTTATTTTTAGGTGCCATTGAGTTGGTACCGACTCATAGCGACCCTATGCATGAGAGAACTCAACATTGCTTGGAAGTCTTTTAGAGATTACAAAGTAGATATAGATTAGTACAAAACAACTCTGAGTCATAGTGAAGAGTAATTCATTTTCTTTGGAGATAACGTGTTTGATTTCAAACATCAGAACACTGTATGGTATAATTTATTGCCTAAGTGGATCTAGGTTTCCAATAAAGAGCATGTGTTTATTTTTCCATGAGGTAATTTTTCCTTCTTTAAACAAGATCTGTGTCACTATAAAAACATTAATCTGTAAAAAATGTAGGAAAGATGCATTTAAGTTTTGTTTGCAATCTGAGAAGTTAAACAGATGAATCTATTTGGCCCATTTGAAAAGAGTAACATGATACCAAAGATAGAGGTAGCTTTATCTGTGCTCATTATATCAGCATGCTTCATTTAAGATATTTCACGAAAGGGTACTGATATAGTATTAGTCTTATAATAAGAATAAAACAAGTTATATTTTGCAGATACGGTAAGGATGATGGTTAAACAGTATTACTGTTAAATATGACTTATTGTGTAAGATCTTCTTCTTTAAGTGTTTCTCATCCAAGTTTATATATGGATATTCATTGTTATGTTCTGTCAAGTTGGTTCCTACTCATAGCAACCCTGTATAGGGTTTCCAAGGAGTGACTGGTGAGCTTGAACCACCAACCTTGCGATTCAAATCAACCTTGCAGCCTAGTGCATTAACCCACAGTGTCACACCAGGACTTGTTATATAGATATTGCTGTTATTGTTAAGTGCCATTGAGTCGATTCTGACTCATAGTGACCCTGTATAGGATTTCTGAGGCGTGGCTGGTGAGCTTGAACTGCCAATTTTGCAGTTAAAACAGACCTTACAGTCCACCACATTAATTCACAATGCCACACCAAGACACCATATGGATATAGATGTATCTATTAGATCTATCTGTCTGGTGTGGTGTCTGGATTGCTAATTGAAAGGTCAGTAGTTCAACCCACCAGCTGCTTCTTAGAAACCCTATTGGGGTCACTATGAATCAGAACAAATTGGATGTCAATTAACAACAAGAACATCTGTATTATGGTCACTTCTAGTTCTTTGGACTAATGCTCATACAAGATTTGAAGGAAAGTGCATGTCTGAGCATGTATTCCATGGCTCTTCTAGCTTGGGGGAAAAGGGGATTCATTAATTTATGTAACACAAAACATTCTGCAAACATAAATGTTGATGAAATCTTAATTGATATATAACAAGATAGGCCCTAAAACATACACAATGGATTACTTATAAAATATTGAAAAACTGAATAAAGCTAACTTGTTATAAGAAAGAGGTAAATGTTGTATGTCAGAGAGGTGAAATTTTTGATAGAATTATCTTTATTCCCGTCTCAGGAGATGAACTCAGAGTTGTTTTTAACCTGGAGGCCTCTTGTTCAAATATGAACCTCAAAACCTCATTTGAATTTCATAGTAGAGTCTTACTAAAACTGAATTTTAATAATACTCATTAGTCTTTGGTTTAAAAACTTAAGTATTCATGACCCATCTTAACAAACAGTAGTGAAAACCCATATGAAAAATAACTCTATTTCTCAATTAAGAAGACAGAAAGTACAAAGGAAGTTGAGAATGTAAGGATAAGTCATGAAGTATTGCTATAAAGTCATTTGCTGTTGTTGGGTGCCTTCAAGTCAGTACTAAGATGTAGCAGCCTTATGCACAACAGAACAAAACACTGTCCGGTTCTAAACCAATCTGCAAAATAATTGCTGCATTTGAACCCATTGCTGCAGCCACAGGGCAAATCCATCAAGTTGGAGGTCTTCCTTTTCTTTGGCTAATCCTCCACTTTACCAAGCATGATGTCCTTTTCCAAGGACTGGTCCCTTCTAAAGATATGCCTGAAGTATGAGAGGTAAAGTTTGGCCATCCTGGCTTCTAAGGAACAATTTGACTGTACTTCTTCCAACATAGATTTGTTTGTTCTTTTGGCAGTTTGTGATACTTTTAATATTTTTCTCCAATACCATAACTCAAATGAATCAATTCTTTTATGATCTTCTTTATCCATTGTCCAATTTTCACTTGTATGTGAGGTTATTGAAAATACCATGGCTTGGGTCAGGCACACCTTAGTCCTCAAACTGACATTTTTGCTATTAAACACTTTCAAAAGGTTTTGTGCAAGCAGATTTGCCTAATGCAATAGTCTTTTTAATTTCTTGTTTGAAGCTTCCATGAGTGTTGATGGTTGAGCTGAACAAAATGTAATATTTGAGAGCTTTAATCATTAACCCATTTATCTTGATGTTATTTATTGGTCCAGTGGTGAGGATTTTTGTTTCCTTTACACTGAAATGCAACCCATACTCAAGGGTTGTCGCCTTTGATCTTTATCATTAAATGTTTTAAGTCTTCTTTGCTTTCAGCAAGCAAGACTACATCATCTACATATCATAGTTTGTTAATGAGTCTTCCTTCAATGATGATGCTACGTTTCTTCATATAGTCTAGCTTCTGGAATTATTTGCTCAGCATACAGATTGAGTAAGTATGGTGAAAGAAGACAACCTTGGTGCATGTCTTTCCAAAGTTTGTTAACGAGTCTTCCACCAATCATGATGCCACCTTTTCCTTCATATAGTTCAACTTCTCGAATTATTTGCTCAACATACAGATTGAATAAGTATAGTGAAATAATACAACTATAGTGCACACCTTTCCTAATTTTGAACCATTCAGTGTTCCCTTCTATTTGAACATCTGCCTTTTGGTCTATGTGCAGTTCCTCATGAGCACAATCAAGTATTCTGGAATACTCATTTTCCACAATGTTGTCAATAGCTTGTCACGATACACACATTCGAAAGACTTTGTGTAGTCAATAAAGTAGAGGTAAATATCTTCTGGCATTCTCTGCTTTCAGTCGTGATCCATCTGACATCAGCAATTATTATCCCCTTGTTCCAAATCCTCACCAGAATCCAGTTTGAACCTCTGGAAGTTCTGTGTCAATGTACTGTTGCAGCCATTTTTGAATTACGTTTAGAAAAAAATTTCCTTGCATTTGATATTAATGATATTGGCCCACATTTTCTACATTCTGTTGGGTCAGCTCTCTTTGGAACGGGCACAATTTGGATATTTTCCAGTCAGTTGGCCAGGTTGTTGTCTTCCAAATATCTTGGCAAGGATGAGTGAATGCCTCCAGTGCTACATCAGTTTGTTGAAGGATTTCAATTTGAATTCCATCTATTCACAGAGCCTTGTTTTTTACCAATGCCTTCTGTGAAGCTACAACTTCTTCATTATCATTGGCTCTTGAATATATGTTATCTCTTGAAGTGGTTGAACACAGACTATTTCTTTTTGGTACCGTGATTCTGTGTATTCCTTCTATCTTCTTTTGATGCACTCTGCATTGTTCAATATTTTGCCCATAATATTGTTTAACATTGCAAATCAAGGCTTGAATTTTTTCTCAGTGCCCTCAGCTTGAGAAATGCTGAGTGTGTTTTTCCATTTTGGGTTTCTAATTCCAGATTTCACACATTTCATTATAGTATTTGGCTTTGTCTTCTCGAGCTCCCTTTCAAAATTTTCTTTCAGTTCTTTTACCTCCTCATTTCTTTCATTTGCTTTAGCCTCTCTACTCTGGAGAGCAAGTTTCAGAATTTTTTCTGACATCCATTTTACTCCTTTCTTTCTTCTTTGTCTATTTAATGACCTTTTGCTTTCATCTTGTATGATTTTTTTGATGAGATACCACAACTCTTCTGGTCTTTGCTCATTCATTTCTAATTCATGAGATCTGTTCTTGAGATGATCTCTAAATTTGGCTAGGTTGTGTTCAAGATCATATTTTTGCTCTCATGGACTTGTTTTAATTTTCTTCAGCTTCAGCCAGACCCTGCATAAGAGCATTTGATGGTCTGTTCCACAGTCTGCCCTGACCTTGTTTTGACTGAGGATACTTAGATTTTCCACCATCTCTTTCCACAGATGTAGTTAATTTGATTTATGATTCCTACATCTCATAAGGTTCATGTGTATAGTTATCTTGTGTGTTGTTTAGAAAAGATATTTGCAATGAAGAAGTCGGTCTTGTAAAATTCTGTCATGCAGTCTCTATCATAATTTTTATCACCAAGGCCATATATTACAAAAACTGATCCTTCCTCCTTTTTTCAATTTTGGAGAGCTTGATTATGATATGTCTTGGTGATTTTCTTTTGGGGTCTATCCTTCCTGGGTTTCGTTCAGCTTCTTGAATGCTTATCTTTTCATCTTTCAGGATATTAGGGAAATTTTCTTCCAGCAGCTCTTCAACTATCTCCTTTGTGGTCTTCTGAGATCCTTCCTGTTCTGAGATTCTGATACTCTCAGATTATTCCTCTTCATGTTGTCCCACATGAATTTTAGACTTTCTTCAGATTTTTGTTTTCTTTTTTATACTTGATTATCTATCTTAGCAGTTTTGAGAGATTTGTCTTCCAGCTCACTGGTTCTGTCTTTCATATCTTCAGTTCTTGTCCTTTGCCCTCTCAGTGTATTGTCCATTTCTGATATTTTAAAAATTGTTTGGACTTCTTTTTGCAGGTTTTCAATTGTTTCCAATGTTATTTCTATCTTATTTGATTGTTCATGTAGCACTTTCTTGACTTCTTATTTTTCTCAAGCCCTTTGTGGAATGTTTGGATGCTCTTCAATATCACCCTCCTGAATTCCTTATTAGGCAGTTCCAAAGCCTGCCCTCCTTAGAATGGGAATTCTAGATCTAACTCTCACTCATTTGATTCAGTTACTCTATCTTGTTTCTGGACATGAACTGAGATCTTTGTTTGTTTCGTGGGCATTTTCAATAATTAGATGAAAGTATGTTGCTGTGTTACTAAGTTTTCTGATTGCCTCCTGATAGATGTGATGAGGAAATAGGCTTCCCTTTTCACTTCTTTTATTACTCAAGTGAGAGTAATTTTGGCAAGTGTTGGCTGTCTATGTAGTGTATGGAAGCTGGTATTGACTCTTGCCTGGATGGTGGAATTTTATAGTGTATTATTGTAGCTTGACAATACGGCCACAATTGCTGTCTCTTCTTGGATAATATAAAGAGAGAAGGAGCCATTGCAAGGTAAAAGGGGGACAAAAACAAAACAAAACAAAACAAAAAACCCCAAAAACTGTAGTAAAATAGTCCAGGTATTTTTCCTAGTGTGAAGCAGTTGACAATTAAGCAGATCCTTGTGCATGCACAATAGAAATCTCTGGGGTGGGGGTGGGGGTGGGAGTGGTGGTGGAGGGGGATGTGTCCACTTGCTCAAGCACTCGTTCTAGTCACCAGAGTGGAGGTGTGTGGACAGAGAAAAGGTAATGAGTGGACGAAATATTGTTTGCACCTTCATCCCTGACTATCAGTCAGGTCTATGCTGCTGTATTCGCTGTGACCTCGCAAGATGGTGGTGCCTTTTTCAAGATGGCTGCATCCTGCTCTTCCTCTTTTTTCCTAACCTTTGCATTATAATCACCAGTAATTATTAATATGTCTTGAATGTATATTTGATCGATTTCAGAGTGAAGAAGTTGGTAGAATTCTTTAATATCATCATCACTGAGTAAATTTGAATAATTACTGTATTAACTACTCTTCCTTGTAGGTGGATAGATATTATCCTATCATAGACAGCATTATACTTTCAGATAGATCTGAAATGTGATTTTTGATGATGAATGTGATGTCATTTCTCCTCATTTTGTCATTCTCAGCACAGTAAACCATGTGGCTGTCTAATTCAAAATGACCAATGCCAATCTGTTTCAGCTTACTAATGCCAAGTATATCGATGTTTCTGTGTTACACTTCATTTTTGACAACTTGTAATTTTCTTAGATTCATACTTTGTATATTCCATATTCTGACTATTAATGAGTACTTATAGTTGTCTCTCCTCATTTTGAGTTGTGAGCAAATGGAGTTCCATAAAGCTTTCACTCCATTTGTGTCATCACAATCAACTCTACTTTGAGGAGAAAGTTCTTTGCCATTAGTATTTTGAATGCCTTCATAACCTGAGTGACTCATTTTCCAGAATTATATTCTTGTGGTCTTCATCATGTTTGAGTATTCAATATTCTGGTGTTAACTGACAATGTTCCACTATTGTTCATAAAGTTTTCCGTGATGCAATATTCAGAAGTAGTCTGTCTCTCCTTTTTCCAAGTCTGCTTTAGTCTGGAGGCTTAGCTGAAAACTGTCCACGATAGCTGACTTAGAAGGCACTTAAAATACTGGTGGCATAGATTCTAGAACCACAGCAGCACACAAGCCAACACTATATGGCAAGCTGACAAATGAGTTGTGGTATAATCTTTAAAAACTTTTATTTTGTTAGACATACACATCAAAATGTGAAGCTATTGTTTCTCAACATAGACGCCATCAAAGTTTTATGCACTTCTGAAAGCAGTGTTTCCGTCTCTTTAGTGGCTCGAGCTGTGTTCTCTTTAAATATTGTTTAAGTTTAGGGGACACAAAGAAGTCTGAAGTCACAAGATCAGAGCTGTAGGGTGAACTCGGTTTTCCTGTGGAACTCTCTTAGGGCAGCCCTTGCTACCCTTAAAGAATGAATAGGTGCATTGTCCTTATGGGGAAAAAAAAACACAACAACATTCCTTGGTTCCACTTTCTTCTACTTTTTTCACCAACACGATTTTCAATTTCTTTAAAAATTCTTATTCAAAATGCATAGAATACTTTGCTCATAAATCTTACTTTTATTTTCATGAGACTCTGAATGTATTAAATTAGTTAATACAATAATAAATAGTTATTGAGTGTCTCTTTTGTGTCTGGAATGGGGGATACAAGAAACACAAGAAAAATTGGTTTTTATACCTGATAAATATGTTGTTCATTAGGGAAGAAAAAAATATACACACACAATAGTACTGTATCACCAGTTATAATGCAACATGGCTTTTAGAAACATGCAGAAGTATGATCTGAGAAGAGTTCACATAGGGGGTGATATCTGAGCTGACATGGATTTAATGATTTATTTCTTTAGTAAATTCTCTAAGTGTCTAATATTGAGAGGTTACAATGGAGCCAATGAATTTTGCAAAGTTTTTTTTTTTGTTTTTTTTTTTTCTTTTTACCACAATATCATCAGTTCAAGTTCACCAGCTGCTCCTTGGAAATGATGTACGGGTGTTGCTATGGGTTGGAACCAACTCGACAGCACTTAACAACAACAACAACTGTAATACTAATTGTTTAATTACTACTCTTTTTTTTTTTAACTACTTTAATTCTTAGTACTATAATACTGAGTGTAAAGCAAAGATGTGGTTTGTATACTTGACACCAATTTTTATAAAGAAATGGCACTATTGAATTCTCACATACCTCCTTTCTTTCAATGTACATTCACCTCAAGTAGGGACTACTATTATCACCATTTCAACTATGTTGTTGTTATGTGCTATTGAATCATTTCCGACTCATAGCAACCTTGTAAACAGTTTTCAAGGAGTAGCTGGTGAGTGTGTACTGGTGACCTTGAATTTCAAACTGACCTTACTGTCCAGTGCTTATCCTACATTGCCTCATATTCTTTCTTAATTCCAGAAGGTAGACGTGATGGATTCAGAAATTAGAATGTACACTATGCAGATCCAGCAGATTACAGTAGGAAATATGAGAGCTATAATCAAATTGATTCAACTGATGCTAATGGATTTTTTATTCAGAAGTATACCTTTTCTTAAGTAGTCTCCCTTTAATGTGGAGAGGGTTCAATGTTTTTGAAGACAGTCTACTTGTTTTCTATTAAATAGGTTAGAAAGCAATGTAAGACCCAGTTCCTTTCTAAACTGATGTCAACCTCAAGCAAATGGTAAAATCCTTCCTAGAATTTTGCTCTTGCTCTTTAAGTAAGTGTGTTGCATTGGAGCATCTGACTACCTGGGATGAGGGAAAGTCAGGAGTCTTTCAGAAAGACCTCAGGAAGTAACATTTGTGCAGAGATTTGTTAGGCCTAGAGTCAAAGATCATGGTGGTGGAAGGAAAGTTGTATATAGAAGAAACCCTATGTAAAATCTTGAGGTGACAGGAAGAAACATTTGTGTGCAAAAAAGTAAAACTGTGGCTCTTATAAAATGTGGAAAAAAAGGTATGTGGAGAAACCTGCAAGGTGGTTGAACTTTGTTGCATATTAAGGATTTGTTTATTACGCCAAAAGAAATAATAAGCCACCAAAACAGTTTAATCAGGGAAGTGAACTAATGATATTAAATTTTGTCAATAGATCTTGCATTCTAGGCTTTCCATTGGTGTGAACATTGCCTTCAAAATAGAAGTTACATTTGATTATCTAAATATTAGGAGTATAGTAGCATTGCCATTTCACCTATTTCACCTCTCCTTATAATTGACATTGTTGTTGTTGTTAACTGCCTTCAGACATATAGTGACACTGTATAGGGTTTCTGAGAAGCAGCTGGTGGGTTGAACTGTGACCGGTGGTACTCACTATAGTGTTGACCCATAGAATTCCTATAATTGATAGGGACAGGTGAAAAGTCAAATTGATTCAATGGTGTTCAAAGTCGTTATGAGCATTATTAAGATGATAGTTTATTTCATCATTATTTTGCATAGCTTTCTGACCAAGACTTGTGGAGGAAAAGAAACAGTTTTCTGATATGTGTTACCTCAAATTGGAACTAATAATCCCAACTTTGAACTCAATTACAAACATTTCAAATTTCTTAAGACAGAAAATATTTTTTAATATGTACATATGAACTCATGAGAATTATTTTCAAATATAAGTGTTGTTGTTCATTTCAAATACTTTCTTTGAACCTCACCAGATGGAATACATAGAAATCAAATTGACTGCATCTGCAGAAAGAGACGATGGAAAAGCTCCATATCATCAGTGAAAACAAGGCCAGGGGTAGATTGTGGAACAGACCATCAATTGTTCATATGAAAATTCAAACTGAAGCTGAAGAAAATGAAAACAAGTCTACGAGAGCCAAAATATGACCTTGAATATATCCCACCTGAATTTAGAGATCATCTGAAGAGCAGATTTGAGACATTAAACACCAAAGACCAAAGTCCAAAAGAGTTGCGGGATGACATCAAGAACATCATACAGGAAGAAATCAAAAAGTTATTAAGAAAACAAGAAAGAAGGAAAAGGTCAAAATGGCTGTCAGAGAGATACTGAAACTTGCTTTCCAGTGTAGAGATGCTAAAGCAAATGGAAGAACTAAGGAGGTACAAGAGCTGAACAGAAAATTTCAAAGAGCAGCTCGAGAAGATAAAGCCAAATATCATAAGAAATGTGCAAAGATCTGGAGTCAGACAACCAAAAAGGAAGAACACGCTCAGCATTTCTCATGCGGGGGGAACTGAAGGAAAAATTCAAGCCTTGACTTTTGTTATTGAAGGATTCTCTGGGCAAATTATTGAATGATGCAGAAAACATCAAAAAAAGATGGAAGGAATATACAGAGTCACTGTACCAAAAGGAAATGGTTGATATTCAGCCATTTCAAGAGGTAGCATATTATCAAGAGCCTATGATACTGAGGGAAGAAGTCCAAAGTGCATTGAAGGAATTGGCAAAGAACAAGGAAACAGGAATTGTTGGAATAAAAGTTGAAATCTTTCAAGAAAGCGAGGTGGCACAGGAGGCACTCACTCATCTCTACCAAGAAATTTGAAAGACAACTATTTGGCTGACTGATTGGAAGAGATCCATATTTGTCCCCATTAGTAAAGAGGTGTCCCAAGGGAATGCGGAAATCATCAGACAATATTTTTGATATCCCTTGCGAGTAAAGGTTTACTAAAAGTAATACAGAAACGGCAACAAGCATACATTGACAGAGAACTTCCAGAGGTTCAAGCTAGATTCAGAAGAGGCTGTGAAATAAGAGATATCATTGCTGATATCTGATGGATCTTGGCTGAATGCAGAAAGTATCAGAAAGATGTTACCTGTGCTTTACTGACTACGCAAAAGCTTTCGATTGTGGGGACCATGACAAGCTATGGACAACATTGCAACGTATGAGTATTCCAGAACACTTGATTGTGCTGTTGAAGAATCTGTACATGGACCAAGAGGCAGTTGTTCGAACAGAACAATGGAACACTGCATGGTTTAAAATTAAGAAAGGTGTGTGACAGGGTTGTATTCTTTCATCATACTTATTCAACTTGCATCTGAGCAAATAATACAAGAAGCTGGGTTATATTAAGAAAAGCGTGGCATCAGGATTGGAGGAAGACTCATTTACAACCTGCGATAGCAGATGATACAATCTTGCTTGATGAAAGTGAAGAAGACTAAAAACATTTACTGATAAAAATCAAAGAGCACTGCGTTTGGTATGAATTGCATCTCAATGTAAAGAAAACAAAAATCCTCACCACTGGACCAATAAACAGCATTCTTATCAAGAGAGAAAAGATTTACATTTTCAAGGACTTCATTCTTCTTGGATCAACTATCAACACTCATGGAAGCAGCAGTCAAGAAATCAGATGATGTATTGCATTAGGCAAATCTGCTGCACAAGACCTTTTTAAAGTATTGAAGAGCAACAATGCCAGCTTGAAGACTAACATGAGCCTGATGCAAATCATGGTATCCTCAGTAACTCATATGCATGTGAAAGTTGGACAGTGAATAAAGAAGACTAGAAGAATTGAAGCTTTTGAGTTATGGAGTTGGAGGAGAATATTGAAAGTGCTAAAGTCAGTCAAAAGAACCAATAAGTCTGTGTTGGAAGAAGTGCAGCCAGAGAGCTCCTTGGAGGCCAGGATGACCAAACTTCGTCTCTCATACTTCGGACATATTGTCAGAAGGGACCAGTCACCGAGATGGATATCATGTCTGGTAGGGTGGAGGGTCAAAGAAAAAGGGGAAGACCCCCATCGAGATGGACTGGCAAAGTAGCAGCATCAATGGGCTCAAGCGTGGCAATGATAGTGAGGTTGGCCCATAATCAGGCAGTGTTTCGTTCTGCTGTGTATAAGGTCGCTATGAGTCGGTACCAACTCGATGGCACCAAACAACAACATTGTTGTTAAGTGCGTTCGAGTCATTTCTAACTTGTAACGACCCTGTATAGGTTTTCCAAGTAGCAGATGGTGAGGTTGAACAATCGACCTTGCAACCCAGTGTGTTAACCCCAGCACCACACCAGGACTCCTGTGTGAATAGAACGTCTCACATGTCAGGTTTAGTTGTTCATAATTTATTAACAATAGCAAAGGTTGATATAAACAATGACTTATTAGGAATCAAACATGTTCTGGTTTTAAGTTTCTTAGCACCTTGTGGTCTTATTTTCATTAATGATAAAAATGAGAAAATTGTCTTTATTTAGTTATTGATTTCTTAATAGATAACACAAAAATTATAAAATTTATTACTGTATTTGTCTGAGTAATCTAGTCTCTAGATTTGAAAATATTTTACTGAATATTACTAATTGTAGTGTATCAAAAGCATAGAATAAAAAATTCCATTTATTCTACATCTGGTAAAATATCAATAATTGCCCATTTATGTTATTTTAATTTATTAAATACTAATTTCTTTTTCCTTGTTAGGTTATTACCATTGGAAAGCATGTTAAAGGGTACCATTACATCATTGCAAATCTGGTAGGTGAATTAATTGCTGATGCCTGTTAAATTTTTTTTAATTGTTTTGAATGGCCTATATTTGTCAGTGGTGTTTTAAACAATATAATTTGATTCTATTTGTCTTATATTTTAGATTTATTTTCCACTTTACATTTTCTAATCTATTTCCTCCTATTCTTACAAATGATGCAAGGAATTGTAGAAAGATATTTTGAAATTTTTATAATGTCTTAGAAGTTATACTTTAACAAGAAAAGTTTCAAGAAGATATTGCATCTAATTATACAAAATTTCCTGTTTCCTATTGTTGTCACCATGGTGTTTTTTTTTTCATCATGGTGTTTTATAAATTTTACCCTATGCAAATTTCTTTCAAGTTTTATATATATATATATATATATATATATATATATATGTGTGTGTGTGTGTGTGTGTGTGTGTGTGTGTGTGTGTGTGTGTGTGTGTGTGTGCATGTGTATACATATATATTTAACTGAAATAAATACACATTGTGATAATTTGTATTAATGAAAAATTAAACCTGGAAATATCCAGAATATTGATGTTATATAATGTTTATTTCTGATTTTCTACTTATTTGATAAGCAACAGGAAATCTGGTGGCTCTTTGGGTTAAGAACTGAGCTGTTAACCAAAAGTTCAGCAATTCAAAGCCACTGTTCCACACTACATGGAAGACGGATGAAGCTGTCAGTTTCCATAAAGACCTATAGACTCAAAAACCCTATGAAGCACGAGTACTCTATTCTATAGGGTTGCTATGAGTTCGAATCAGTATATGGGCAGTGACTTTGATTTGGCTTAGATAAGTAACACAGTGAAAATTAAATTCCTATGGATGGTCACTTTTTCATCTGGATTCCTGTTAAATTAAATTATACTGACTATTACAGTGATTAATCACTCTTCCCTCTTCAGTATAATCAAGATCAATTTAGAATTATCATCAGTCAAGAATCTATCATCAGTCAAGAATCAATTTTCAGATCAACAATAAAATGAACTTAAGCCTTTGTTGGTATATTTTGTGTTTCTTAAGTAAATATAATTCTGTGTGATTGAAAAGATTTCCTCCTCCCCCAAACCCAACCCAACCCACTGTTACTGAGTCAAATTTGACTCCTAGTGACCCAATGAAACAGAATAGAACTGCTCTGCAGGGCTTCCAAGTGATAAGCTTTGCAGAAGCAGACTGCCCCATCATTCTCCCACTGAGTGCCTACTGATTCCTGATCTTTGGTTAGCAGCTGATTGCTTAACCACTTCTCCACAAGCACTTCTTCCCCTTCCTTCAGGGGAAAATAAAAGGTGGGAAAAAGTAAAGAGAAGGAAAGAATGAAAGTGTATATTCTACAAAGCAAATTGAAATGCTGAAAAGGTTTCAAATGTAGATATATTTCATGGTTTCTGGAGTATCCGATTATTAGATCAGAGATATTCCTAGTAATGATGGAAAGAAATAACAAAATTACCATTCACAGCTTCACAACTGACAAATTCCTGTTTTCACTAGGGATGGAAATAGAGATATAGAATATTGAATTTCAACCCTGCATTTTGTTGTTAGAAATGAGCCGCTGAAGATCAAATTTTTGTCTGCCAATGAAATGGCTAGCTACTACACAGTTTCATTTGGACTTGCCATTATTCTCTATGAAGGATATTCTAAACGGCTTCCTACTGGAGAAGCAAGGGTTAAAATAGATGAATCTCTGTAGTTAGTCTCTTTAGAACCACATTCTGTGCAGGGAACAGCCTGGACAGTGAGTCTCCTGTGTGAATTGTGCCATTTGATGAACAACACAGAGCCTCATTGAAAGCTCTGATCTTTAAAAACGTCCAGATGGATCCAAGATTATATTGGAACATTGAGAAATAATGACAGAAGGTGGTTCATCAATTTGAGAGTTGATATCTGAAGCTTTAAAAAAAGGAAAGAGGCATTTGGATGACCAAAAGAAAGAAGAAAAAAAAAAAAAAAAGCATGTTCATACTGCTCTCTTGCTTCTAAGGAGAAATTTACTTATTAATTTATTGGAATACAAGTTCTGTTTTTCTCTTTTCTGGATACTTAAATGCCCAAGGTATCCTGCATAATACTTGAATTTCTGAGAATTTAGAGAACACTTAGAAATTTCATTGACATTTAAAACAGGAAATTGCCACCCAATGTTGACATGATTTCAAACTCTTGATTGAGAATACCTCTTTGCCCTCTGTTTTGTGTCTAATGAGTTAAGTGTCTATAAAAGAAATATATATTATTTTTGGCAAATTTTCTCTGGAATTGGCAAATGTTTTGCCTCCAAAATATCTGTGGTGATTAAGTTGACAGCATTTGAAAGGATAACTTGTATACAAAGTGATGAAGAAGTATTAATGATGACATATAATTCCCATTTTTTCAGCCATGCTAATTTCATGACTTTAACATTTTAAAAAGTAACTCATCAGTAATTCCAATGACTTCATATGTCTCTGTGTTGAAATTTTAGGTTTTATAGAGACTTTTGATGGAAATATACCTTCTGCTTTAAACATCCCCAAATACATGCCTAAAAATTATGGTGCCAAACTGAATTTGATGAATTGTTACCATGTGTAGTGTTAACCTTTGGTCACTGGTATGAATCATGAACTTTCCCCTCTTCTTTTTCTCACCTGCTTCTCACATACTTAGAATGTTCAGAGAATAGAGTGAAAAGAAAAAGAAAAAGTTATAGAGAAACAGATCCTCACAAAGGACAGCTCTAACCTATTGAAGGTTATAGTTGAAAGTGTCCCTAAAAACCAACTGACTGGATGGCACCTAACAAGATTTGTCTTTAGGCAAATGTTGCCGTTTTGGTTTTCAATGATTGAGCTCTGTGTTTCTCATGGGTATTATTATTTACCATATGATGGTGGTGGTGCTTGTGTGCTGTGCAATTGATTCCAACACATAGTGAATCTGTATATGGTTTCCAGGGCTGTTGATCTATATGGGAGCAGAAAACCTCATCTTTTCCCCAAGAAGTAGCTGGTAGATTAGAACTACTGACCTTTTGATTAGCAGTTCAGCTAGTAATCCACTATGCTAGGCCTGTCTATCTTTTTACTGATCGTGGTGGGTTCAGGTCCAGGTATGAAGAGTGTCTAAGGGCAGGTTACACAAGTCTCTATCAGATCACTAACTCTGTTTTATTTTATATTTTTATTTGTAATTTTGAATTTTGTTCTACATTTTAGCTTTCATTCTTCCCAGGATCTTTTATTATAATTCCTTTCAGAGCTGGTTAGCAGTGGTAGCTAGGCACCATCTTCTGGTTTCAGGGTAGTGAAGGCTGTGTTTCATACGGTCCATTTGCCCTTTAGAGTATTTTCTTGAGTCTTTGATTTTCTTCACTTTTTGCTGGATGGGGAGAAATCAACATTTATTTTATGGGTGGCCATTTCTAGGCTTTTAAGGCCCCACACATGACTCACCAAAGTTGATGTAGAACATTATCTTTGTGAACTATATTATGCCACTTGACCTAGATGTCCCCTGAAATTATGGTCCTAAATCCTTAAACTTAATGACTCTGTCCCTCAAGGTATTTGGTTATGGCTAAGAAATTTTCAGGATTGTGTCCCTTGTATATTTTACTATGCTTTTGTTGTTAAGTGCCTTCATTTGGTTCCAATTCATAATGACCCCGTATAGGGTTTCCAAGGAACAACTGATGAGTTTGAACCACCAAACTTGTGGCTCAAACCAACCTTGTGGTCCTGTGTTTCATCCCACAGTGCCACTCCATACACATGGATATATTCGTAACACATATAAATGCCTATGTAGAAATCTCTTTTGCCAAATCTCTGTATATATATTTGTAGTGTGTGCCCATACGTCATTCCACACTTGTTTAGAATGAATATCCACCTATGTATCTACTGATCAATGATTGTTACTATTTTTTTTAATGATTGTGAGTCACTATTGTTAGTGTACAGCACTAGTCCCAGTTAATCATTGATATTGGCCAAGGATGTGACTTCTGTTTCCCAAGCACATTGAGAAATGTGAGCCACTGGCTAATCAGGGATAGCAACTAGAGCACAGGTGTGTTAGAGGTGTCCCAGAGAATCTTAGTGGATTACTAAGTAGTATGTGGTATAAGAGCCATGATTCAAAGTTTATAGGGAATGATTTGGCACCAAGGATTTTCTTTACACAACTTGGTAACCATGTGACAACCAGCCCCAGTTCCTAGATACCCATTTCCTCTCTAGATGATACTGCTTTCTATAGACTATAAATTGGAGAAGCGCTCTAGATTCTGACACAGGCTAAAAGAAGGGCAATTGTGTTAAAGTATGCTTATGGAAATATTAATCTCTTGAACCTTCATTTTCTACCCTGTCCCTAGTGTTTACCAAGGTATATGCACCTTATACAGAGTTTGGAGAATTCTTCTCATAAGAAAGTGATGGCCCAGATAAAAGAACTGCAAATACTGACAAAAATCACTCCATCTCACCATCTACCTAATGATGAAGTATATTAATCAGTGAACCTTGTCCATGAACATAGATTCTAAGAAATCTTTAATGTCTTATTCTTAAACAACCAAGTATAACTACACATTTGAGCAAAATCTTTGCTATTAATGATAAAGACCAATATAAGCAAACACGTAAAAGGAAACATGACAGGAAACACATACAAAAAAACCTTTTAAAGTTATAATTAATATAATCAGAGAAATAAGAGAAAATGTTTTATCCATATAAAAGAAAATAAAATGCTGTAAGAAAGAGAAAAAAAAAAAAAAACAAAGAATAAGAAAGCTCTGAGAACTTTTTCATAAAGATTGACAGACTTGGAAATTCTATGTGGTGGTTGTTGCTTCAATTGACATGAATAAAGCTAAAATAATGTAACTAAGAGTGCTAAGTTTTAGAAAGCAATAAAAGTTCATTGTGTATAAATACGGAACTAAATGCCTCAAAACAACAGAGAAATATTGAAGCTGATTACTTTGGAGCAGCTGGACAGAAGTTGAAAAATATATGATTTTTATTATATATCTCTTTGCACTATTTGCATTAGAGAAAGGCAAAAAGTATGAACCAAACAGAAGAACACTTTTTTTTTTTTTTTAATCAACAGCAAAGCAAAACATCACCTATATTTTGGAGTTTGAGACTATATAATTGAATTTGTGACATTTTGCATCTTTGTAAGAATAAAGTGTCTGAGATGAGCAAATCTATCATTGTGATATATTAAAATTCTGATTTTATTTATGAGGTAAATTTACAATATGAGATAAAAATAAATGGAAACACCCTAGGAATGTTTTAGTACAAACAAATTTCATTCTAATAAGGTGTGAGAAGAGGAGTTACAAAAATAATTAAATATGTTCTATGAAAAACCAATTTTTAGGTTAAGGGAAAATTAACTGTTTTCAGCTAAGGACTGGGCATTTACTACTGCTGTCACTTAAAACTAGTAATTTCTATCAACTGAGTGAATTAACAATTTAAACATGAATAACTTGTTCAAAATCATGTCACTCTTATAGAAAAAAATGTCATCAAGTATCTATAGCCACATGGTGCTCTGTTGTAGATGCAATAAATAATACTCAGTCCTTACTTATGGAAGATTTCTCAATAAAATGGAGAACTTAAGAACCATATATTTTCAAGGAGCTGATCAATCAATAAACAAGTATTGCTAAAGGACATACTATCATGCTGAAATCATGTTAACTGTGGTGAAAGAGTACTGCCTAAGAAATGGTGTGTGTGTGGGGGGGGGGGTAACCCCTTAATATTTTTAAATACGAATATGCTAATCAATACATAAAGCATTTCCTGTAAGCTTCTTATCTGTCATGTGTTCTTTAAGCTATGTTAAATGACAACTGATGAAGTTATTTGATTAATGTTCATTTCTCTTTGGTTCACAATAACACCAATATGTTTTACATCTAGGGGTTTACTGATGGAGACCTATTAAAAATTCAGTTTGGAGGCGCGAATGTCTCTGGATTTCAGATAGTGGACTATGATGATTCCCTGGTATCTAAATTTATAGAAAGATGGTCAACACTGGAAGAAAAAGAATACCCTGGAGCACACACAACAACAATTAAGGTTGGTTTGCATTTGCTTTTGCTTCTGTCTTTCATTGGTGGTGTTGTTGTTAAGTGCCATGGAGTCGCTTCCGACTCATACCGACCCTGCACAGGGTTTCCGAGGCTGTAAATCTTTATGGGAGCAGAATGCCTCATCTTTCTCCCGTGGAACCGCTGGTAGTTTCGAACTGCTGACCTTGCGGTTCACAGCCTGATTCGTAACCACTACGCTACCAGAGCTATGTTGTGGTAAATGGGCACTTGGTAATTACAAAAATGAAGAGGAGAATAGCAGAGAGAGTAAATGCTGATGGCACAGTTCAACATATGATAGCCCTATTAATTTCAAAGTTTATTTTTTTGTGTTTTAAGTAACAATTAGAGTCTTGCTATTTTCCTTGGAAGTTTTCTACTTATCTTATAACTACATTCAGTCATATATTTATCCATTTAGCTTTCTTTGCTATTTATGTTTAGTTGAATGGCTTCCGAACTAGCGCTTGGAAGTTGTTGGTAAAAGAACAGACAGGATCTGGTCTTAGGTCACAGACTAGTCAGGAAAGACATTAAGTACTGGAAGAAGAATGTTGTGAGGGAAGTAAAAAGCAAACGTTGAGAAATGGAGGCAGAAAAAGATGGTTTTAGATCCGGTGCTCTTGGAAGACTTCTCTAAGTGATTGATTTTTTAGGCTGACATTGAAGGATAAATAGCAGACAGTTAGCCTACTCTTTAGAAAATTATGTTTGCAACAAATCCAAGAAAAATAGATGCCAAGTTGATCCTAATGTTCAAAAATCTTGCTTATAAACAGTGGAGTCAATACATATGTATATAAATAGATGCTGATGCATAGTCTCTTGAGACACTTCAGGAAGAATGTAAACTCTCTATTTGCTCCACAAATGAGAAAATAATTACATTGTTTTATGAAATCCAACAAAGAGAATTTTCAATTACCATGTATATGGGACATAGCAACAACATGTCTAATGTACTGCTCTGATAAAAGTGGTACACAGATTAATCTTTTGCTTTTCAGAGGTTTGGACATGCTGAAGCTTCATTAGGTTTATTGTGTATACTTGGACATGCGTATATTTAGCTCCAAATATCAGATGTATCTGTTGTCAAAAGGAAGTTTAATTGTGTACTTGTTGACAATCCTATTGGGAACAGAGAGGTAAAAGTAAAATCTGGATTAAGAGTGGATTGAGGAGTGAGTGGGATAAAATGATATTTTCATTCTTTATGAAATTTACACATTTAAGGAAATTCAGAACAAAACCTGCAACACATTTTTAGAAGTATAGTGATTTTGTTTATTTGTGCAGTATAAGCTGGAGTGAATCTGAGCCAGTCAGGAATAGTGTTATTACAGTTACTATCACAGTTAAACCGAATTATATTTCATAGATATTTGCCGTTTGTTTTTGTTTTCAATGAGAGAAAAAGATACAGCTTTTTGTGTTTCAGTATGCATATGGCTCTGAGCTTCATTCAGTATACAGCTTGTAAACTTTGAAGTTCTATACTTTAGAATGTGTAAATGAACTTTAATTTTAAGTAAAATTCAAACAAGGAGGTTAAATAATTACCAAGTGTTTTGTTATTTTTATTTTTTTTAAATAGGTGACATTGTGTTTGGTAACTTAGATTGATATTTACCATGTGTTATGTTGAGAATGTGGTTAAATGGTGGCACCTTTAGTTAACAAGACAGCTGAAAAGGCAAATTGTCACTTAGTCTTTCATTTTGTGCTAATCTCTGTCTCCACTTCTGCTTAGATGTACAAAATGCTAGTCCCTTCTTGTGGATTTTCAGGCTTCCATCCATACAAAGCTGGTGCCATTTCAGTTATCCAGTAAAGAGTGTATGTAGCATTCATTCTCAAATGGAACCAACATGTCCCTTTTGAATACTCTATTAGTCATTGTGTTGTCTCCCACTGTGGCCTGCTGTGGAAAAGATGAAAGCAAAATGAGGTTTCTTTTTTTCTCCTAGAAGTCCTATCATTATTAAAGTTCATGTGTCACACATCAAAATACAAACCAAATAAGTGGTTTGAGAGATCATTGGCAAGGCACTCTGTTAAACTCGTGCCAAAATTTTGTGCCAGCTTTCACTCTGTTGAGAGCCTACATGGTGACCTTTCTTTGCTCCCTTTCCATTGTAGAATTTTGTCCCTATAGATGTCTCTTTTTGTCGTTTCTGTCTATTTTCAGAGAGATCTTGATTATGGTGTTTTGCAAAGAGTACAGATAATATGTTTTAAAACGTGGGCTTAGAATGGTTATTTGACCCTGGACTCAGCGTTCTCATCTTCCCAATGCAGTTGTTGTTAACTGTTGCATTGCCACCATGATTTAGGCGATCCCACTAAATCGCAACAGAACAAAATGCTGCCTGGTCCTGGGCCATTGGACTAGGCATCTCTGTGATAGGTTGTGGCTAAGACTATTGTAATCCATAGATCATCAGGCTTTTCTTTTTAGTCTGGAAGCTTTGTTAAAGTTCAGCATCTTAGTAACAAGCCAGCCTTCATTGAAAGAAAGGTAGAAACTACATGAAGTACACTGGGAAGGAATAGGACATGGCTCTCCTACATAGAATGCAAGAATTCTACCACTGCCCCACCACTGCCCCCTCACAGTGCAGTTGTTGTTGTTGTTGTTAGGTGCCATCGAGTAGGTACCGACTCACAGCGACCTTATGCACAGCAGAATAAAACACTGCCCGATCCTGGGACAACCTCACTACTGTTGCCACACTTGAGTCTATCAATGCTGCCACTTGGCCAATCCATCTTGTTGGTGGTCTTCCTCTTTTTCTCTGACCCTCTAACTTACCAAATATGATATCCTTCTCCAGTAACTGGTCCCTCCTGACAATATGTCCGCAGTATGAGAGATGAAGTTTGGCTATCTTGGCTTCCAAGGAGTGCTCTGGCTGCACTTCTTCCAAAACAGATCTATTGGTTCTTTTGGCAGCCCATGGCACTTTCAGTATTCCTCCAACACCATAACTCAAAAGCATCAATTCTTCTGTGATCTTCCTTATTCACTGTCCAGCTTTCACATGCATATGAGGTTATTGAAAATACCATGGCTTGGGTCAGGCACACCTCAGTCCTCAAGCTGACATCTTTGCTCTTCAACACTTTAAAAAGGTCTTGTGCAGCAGATTTGCGTAACGCAATACGTTGTTTAATTTTTTGACTGCTGCTTCTGTGAGTGTTGATAGTTGATCCAAGAAGAATGAAGTCCATGACAATTTCAATTTTTTCTCCATTGATCAGAATGTTGTTTATTGGTACAGTGGTGAGGATTTTTGTTTTCTTTACATTGAGATGTAATTCATACTGAAGGTTGTGCTCTTTGATCTTCATCAGTAAAAGTTTTAAGTCCTCTTCACTACTCAGTGCAATAAGATCCCTGAATTCCCTGGTTGCTACAGATCAATGGACACTAAACCTTAGCATGGACTCCTGGTGTGGCACTATAGAATCAGCACTGGACTGCTAACCACAAGGTCAGTAATTGAAACACACCAGCTGCTCCTCTGAAACCTTCTAAGGGTTACTATGAGTCTGAACCAACTCTGTAGCACTTAACAACAACAGACTTAGCATATCTTTGGAAACAGTTAGTATTCTGCTTACTCATTTTCTAAAACAAGAGGATTCAATTCAATTGCAAATATATATTTAGTTTAACATTTTGTGATTTCCCTGTCCAAGATTGTTTATAATATCTTCCAAGGCTGATAAAGATCACTGGAAAAATTTAAGGGAGAACATAAATTTCTTTGGGAGTTTATCATGACACAAGCACTTTGTACTCATATGCTACAGGGCCAGTACATAAAAACAAAACCATAAATAATGTATGTATCCTGCCCTTGAGAATTCACATTCTAATGGAGGCAACAATTAGGTCAATAAACAAATAGAATATAGAGTGATGTATATAAAATATGAAAGCTCCCTGCATATGAGTAGTTCTGTGTGAGGAAGTGAAGTGAGGTCAGGGAAGACTTTCCAAAGAAGTAACACATGATAGAACAGGAGGAAACGTATGGTAGGGTGCTTATAAAAGAGTCTAATCAAAACAGCCACAGAATGATGAAACAGCATGGCATGTTCACGGATATATATACATATATATATATATAAATTATTGCTGTTAAGTGCCTTTGAATCAGTTCTGACTTACAATGACCCTGTATAGAGTTTCCAAGGAGCAACTGGTAAATTTGAACCACCAACCTTGTAGTTCAAACTCACCTTACAGTCCAGTGCATTATCCCCCAATGCCACACCAGGATCTCTGTATATTTGCTGTTACAAGAACTTAACTATTTGGGACAGTGAATGGGACATATTATGGGAGTGGCAAGAGGTAGAAGCCCAATCTACTGCCAATGAGTCCTTTCTAACTCATAGAGATGCTATAGGACTGAGTAGAAGTACTCCCAAGGGTTTCCAACATTGTAACTGTTTATGGAAGCAGAGCTTCATCTTTCTCATGTGAAGTGGCTGAAGAGTTTGCACTACCAACGTTTCTGTTAGAAGCTCAATGCTTAACCCACTGTGCCTTCAGGACTCACCATTTTCAGTAATTACAGGAGATGGCTTCCAAGATTTTTTCTGGTTTTATAGGCAAAAGAAGGAAGAAAAACTATGTAGGGGATTACATGGTATTCTGTAAATATAAACAATGACATATTGTCAATGGATGATCTGCTTATGAAAAGGAGCAAATTAAGCAAAATCTCAAATATGTTATGTTCTCTGGGTTACTGACTGTATCAACTATATTACCTAACAATTTATATTGTAATTTATTGTGTTGCTGTTGTTAAATTCTGACAAATCATTTCTGACTCAGGACTAGCTGGTGGGTTTGAATGGCCAACACTGTGGTTAACAATTCTGGGCTTATCCTAAAATGCCACACCAGGATTCCGTGTTCTGCTATACTTCGATAAAAAACCAAACAAACAAAAAACAAAACAAAAAAACTTGTGTTGTAGCCATAACAGTCTTTAAAAATACAGTTCATTACTTCAAATTCTCCCTTTGGTTGGGTTTTGGGAATTATGTAAACTATATCAAGTTATGGGAATATTAAATCATTTATTACTTCAAAGTTCAATTTAGTGTTCTCCAAATGTAACACAACTTTCCATAGTTTCTTAATTAAAATCAATTCTATTCAATAAATGCTTGTAAAGGATTAAATCTTCCATAAGTTTTAATATTTTAGCATATTTTAAAAATCACATATCAATTACATATGTTTAAATTTCTTCATTCTTATATACTGTAGAGAAAAATGTCTCTGGAGTTGTGTACCTGAAATCCTAAATCTGACTCAGTAGTTTGCTATTTTGGAGCAACATTTATTTATTCATTAATTTCTTCATTCATGCATTTATCATTTAATATTTATATACTGAGTTTCTACTCGACAACAAGTACATTTCTAGATGCTAAAGATGAGAGAAGTTCTAGTCCTCGAGATTTTATAGTATTCAGACTACAAACTAGAATTTACCTTGCAATTTAATAAGTATGTTGATTCAAATTGTCTTAATGACTTCTGAGAAGCAATGTGTCCAAAACTAGACTTCTGATTTCTTATCACTGCAAACTAATCCTTCTACAATTTTTCCCATTTCAATGGATGGAAATTCCATCTTTTCAATTATTGCTAAGGTTGAAAACTTGAAATTGTCCTTGATTTCGTCTTTTCAAGTTATATAGAGCAAAAAAAATTCTATAGGCTGTCTTATTTCTTGCAACCTCCTCTGTGACCACCTTGCATCTAACCACTATCATCTCTCTTCAAGAATTATTACTATAGACTCAAAAACGGTTTCTTTGCTTTCATACTTTGCCCTGTATTATGTATTTTTGTCTTTGTGAAACAATGACATAATGACATAAATGAGATTATGTCACTGAACAGAAAATTTCAAAGGCCAGCTGGAAAAGATAAAGTAAAATATTATAATGAAATGCACAGAGAACTAGAGTTAGGAAACCAAAAGGGAAGAAAACACTCAGCATTGCTCAAGCTGAAAGAACTGAACAAAAAACTTGAGCCTCAACTTGTAATATTGAAGGATTCTCTGGGCAAAATATTGAATGATGCAGAAAGCATCAAAAGAATATGGAAGGAATATACAAAGTCACTGTACCAGAAATAAATGGTTATGTTCAAGACTTTCTAGAAGTAAGTACCATATGATCAAGAGCCAATGAAATTGAAGAAAGAAGTCTAAGCTGCACTGAAGGTTTGACAAAGAACAAGGTTTCCTAAATTGATGGAATGCAAATTGTAATCTTTCAACAAACTGATGCAGCACTGGAGGAACTCACTCATCTATGCCAAGAAACTCGGAAGACAGTTACCTGGCCAACTGACTAGCAGAGATCCATACGTGTGCCTATTCCAAAGAGAGATGACCCAAAAGAATATGGAAACCATCAGATGATATCATTAATATTACATGCAAGTAAAATTTTGCTAAAAATACTTCAAAACCGGTTGCAGCAGTACATTGACAGGGAACTACTTGAGGTTTTAAGACAGATTCAGAAGAGGACATGGAAAAAGGGATACCATTGTTGAATAAGATCAATGGATCTTGACTAAAAGCAGAAAATACCAGAAAGATGTTTACCTGTGCTTTGTTGACTACACAAAGGCTTTTGATTGTGTGGATCATGAAAACTATGGACAGCATTGTGGAGAAGAGTATTCCAGAACACTTGGTTGTACTCAGGAGAAACCCATACAAAGACCAAGAGGCATTCTTTCAAACAGAACAATGGGAAACAATGGTTTAAAATAAAGAAAGGTGTACACCAGGGTTGTATTCTTTCACTATACTTGCTCAATTTGTAAACTGAGCAAGTAATCCAAAGCTACTGGATTGGAGGAAGACTCATTAACAATGTGCAATTTGCAGATGATACAACCTTGCTTGCTGAAAGCAAAGAAGACTTAAGATACTTACTGATCAAGATCAAGACCACAGTTTTTGATGAATGTAAAGAAAACAAAAGCCCTCACCACTGGACCAATAAACAACATCAAGATAAAGGGAGAAAACATTGAAGTTGTCAAAGACTTCATTTTGCTTCAATAAACCATCAACGCTCATGGAAGCAGAAGTCAAGAAATCAAACAGCATGTTACTACAGTAGGCAAATCTGCTGCGCATGACCTTTTAAAAAGTTTAAAGAGTAGTGATGTCACTTTGAGGACTAAGGTACTCCTTACCCTAGCTGTGGTATTTTCAATAACCTCACAAGTATATGAAAGTTGAACAATGAATAAGGAAAGTTGAACAATGAATAACTGAGGCATTTGAGTTATGGTGTTGGAAGAGAATATTAAGAGCAATAATGACTGCTAGAGGATCAAACCAATCTGTGTTGGAAGAAGTACAGCCAAATTGCTCCTTTGAAGCCTAGATGGTCAGACTTCATTCCTCATACTTCAGGCATATATCAAGAGGGACCAGTCCCGGGAGAAGGACTTGGTAAAATGGAGAGTAAGCAAAAAAGAGGTGGGCCCCAAATATGATGGATTGGCATAGTGGCGGCAGCAATGGGCTTAAGCACAGCAATGATTGCAACATTGTCACAGGACAGGACAGGACAGTGTTTCATTCTGCTGTACATAAGAGCACTTAGATTCAGCATTGACTCAAAGTCACCTAACAACAACAACAATGTTGCTGTCAACTTTACTTCAACCTCTAATGACTCTATTTGAAAGTCAAAATTATCACTTTGTTGTTAAATGCTGTCATAGTGATCCTATACAGGATTTCCAAGGAGCGATTGGTAGATTTGAACTGTTGACCTTATGGTTAACAGAGCAGTGCTTATCTTACTGTGCCACACCAGGATTTGTCTTTTGTTGTTTATAAGTTTCATTGAGTTGGCTCCAACTCAGAGCGACCCTGTATAGAGTTTCCAAGGAATGGGTAGTGAGTTTGAACCCCTGACCTTGCGGTTCAAACCAACCTTGGAGCTCAGTGCTTATCCTACAGTGCTACGCCAGGATTTGTTCTGTCACTGAGTCAAATTATGATAGTTCTTTTCTTTAGCACATCAGGCATGTCCCCACTGTGGTGCCTTTATATGGACTATTTCTCCTTCTTGAAGATCTCCTTACATATTTCCATGTTTAGGTTACACTTCCTGATCATTTAAGGCTTTGTTCAAATACTGTCTTCTCAAAGCACTCAGCAATAGACATTCTCCTTAAAATTGCAATCTGCTTCATCCACTGTGGTATTCCCATTGTCTTTTCCCTGCTTCCTTATTTTCCCTTTCCCTGTGCTTATTTGCCACCTCTATATTCTCTTCTGTAAAATGACTTTTCATGTCTTTTGCTCACTTTTTAATTGGATTTTTCAAATGTTCCATTTTGAAAATTATTTTATATATTGTAGACATGAATTCTCTATCCGAAAGGTGGTTTGCAAATTATTTCTCCAGGTCTATTAGTTTTCTTTCATTCTCTGTTAACAGAGTTTTTTTCCAGAGCAAAATTTTCCATTTTAGTGAAGTTCTTAGAGATATTTTAATATTCATAATACACATTGCATTTTTTATGATTTTATTGCATATGGTTATATGGGTATATAATAATTTATTTTATCAGTCCTTTTTCTATATACATTTAGTTATTTCTAATAATTTACTGTGAAAAAAATGATGCAACAATTATTTGTATTCAACTTTGTATATGTATACAAATATAGCTTTAGGATAAATTCTTGGAAGTGGTATTACATTAGCAAAGGGTATACATTTTAATTGCCCATCAAGTGCATTATAATAGTTGACATTTGCCCTACCAGGACACGAAAACCAGTATTATGTGCTAAACCACTAAGTAAACAACTTTAACAATCTGAGAGTGTTTTAAAAAGTATCTCAAACACAGTACAAAGCTAAAATAAACTACTAACAGGAAATACGAAAGACTTTTTTTAAAAAAACAATTTGTCCTTTCCACATAAGGAGCTCTGGTAGTGTAGTGGTTATGAGTTGTTGTTGTTGTTGTTAAGTGCCATCGAGTCGGGTCCGACCCATAGCGACCCTGTACAGGGTTTCCGAGGGTGTAAATCTTTACGGGAGTA
>NW_006408630.1:6127168-6134481 GCF_000296735.1 Chrysochloris asiatica
TTTTTTTTTTTTTTTTTTATCCTACTGATGATTACTGTGTAAAATGAAGAAGCTGAGAAACATTTCGTAATGCTTCAACATCGCATAAGCATCTTTAGGAAAATATCATCCAGTGTACACTAATTTTATTTAATAAAATAATTGACATGATATTTTAAATGACTCTTAAGTTTTCCAGCCCATAAAACAATGTAGCAAAACTATTCTTATGCAGAGTAATTTATGCTAAGGAAAATTTTTGAATGGCAGTTAGCCTGGGCAATGTTGAATAAAGAAGCTCCTCATAAATCCTATACAGGGTCACTATGAGTCAGAACCGAGTTAATGGCACTTAACAACAACAACATACACATATAGAGTCCTGGTGTGGCTCTGCGGGTTATTGCTCTGGACTGAAAGATTTTCTGTTCTTAAATAAGAATATTTCTGGGCAAACCAGTAATGTTGGTCACTCTCATTACCTCATTTCTAAATGATATTTGGCATCAGATATCATTTCTGTTACGTTATTTTTGTGACCCTAGGTAAGATAGTTTTATAACTTGGGAGTTTCCCTCTATAAAGTTTAAATTAAAAAATATTGTTATACAGTATATTTTTGAAAGTTTAGGTTTGCACATAGGTTGTTAATTACCATTAAGTCGGTTCTGATCTATGTTGTTAAGTGCCGTTGAGTAGGTTTGACTCATAGAGAACCTATATTGGGTTTCCGAGGAGCTGTTTCTGAGGAGCTGCTGGTGAGTTTGAACCACTGACCTTTTGGTTCAAAGGAAATAGCAGTCCAGTGCTTACCCTATCACCACACACCAGGATTTCATTCTAACCCATAGTGAGCCTGTATAGTGCTTCCAAGGAGCAGCTGGTGGGTTTGAACTGCATACAGAAAACATTGAATAGTTAAGTGCGCAAGTTTTAGTGTACTTTCTCATAAACAAAAATGGTCTCGCACCAGAGACCCAGTGGAGCCCTGGTTTTTCCTGCTTTAGGTTTATTATCTGACTCCAATAAAAATGATTGACAGGGGTTTTTAGTTATATAATCCATTGCCTACCAAACATGCTCTTACCCACAATTCAGTTGGTTTGCCCACCAGGAGAGTCAAAATGGCAATGCAAATTTATTATAATGATCATATAATGAAGCTGCAGTTCATCTCCAGACACATCTTACTGCCTTTGTTTTTACTGTTGTTAAGTGCCATCCAGCTGATTCCGACCCATAGCGTTCCCTGTGTAGAGTTCCCAAGGAGCAGGTGGTGGTGAGCTTGAACCACCTACCTTGAAGTTCAAACTACTTTGCAATCTGATGCATTAACCCACAGTGCCACAATAAGACTCCTTTGGGTATACTCTAAACTTTTCAGGCTCTGGTAGTGTAGAGATTACGAATTGGGCGGCAAGCCGCAAGGTCTGCAGTTCGAAACTACCAGCCTTTCTGTGAGGGAAACCCTGTATAAGGTCACTATGAGTCGGAACCAACTCCACGCACATAACAACAACAAGCCTTCAAAACCCTTTAACGTTTTCCTGGTTGTCCTGTGGTCTAAGCTGACATTTTCTTCATCCTGCTATTGAATGGTTCTTCTGGGGTTATTTTCCTCCTCCCCTTCTCTTTCTAATAGTTGGAGGTTCATGTGCAATCAGGCATTTTGGAAGCAAGTCCTGGGGACCTACTTGTGAAAAATCTTTGTAAATAATGATGCTGTATTCTGGATTGAGATTGCATTGTATCTGTTGATCACATTGGGTAGTATTGACATTTTCACAATCTTTCTATCCATGAGCATGGTGTGTTCTTCCATTTATGTAGGCCTCTTGGTTTCTTGTAGTAGTATTTTGTAGTTTTCTTTGTATAGGTATTTTGTTTTTCTAGTTAGATTTATTCCAAAATATTTTATCTTTTTGGTGACCATTGTAAATCATGTTAGTTTTTGGTTTTGTTTTCCTTTTCAGAGGTGTCAGAGTTGTGCCCACCTCACAAAATTAATTTGAGAGTTTCCATTCTTTTCAATACTCTGGAATGTTTGGAGTAGAATTCACCAGTGGCGCTATCTGAACTTGGACTTCTTTTTGATTGGGAGTTTTTTAATGACTTGATCAGTTTCTTTTTTTGTTATGGATCTCTTCAAATTTTCTACTTCAGTCCTATTCGTTTAGATAGGAAGTGTGTTTCTAGAAATTTGTCCATTTCTTCTAGGTTTTCAAATCTGCTGGTGTATAATTTTTCATAGCATTTTGCTATCTTTTTCTTTCCATTGCTTCTATTGTGACATCACTCATTTCAGTCCTTATTAGTATTATTTGCATCTTCTTTTCCTTGTTTATACTCTATTAAACCTTCTGAATAATCAACTTCTAGTCTTGTTGATTTTTTCTGTTCTGTTTTCTGTTTCATTTATTTGTTCTACTCTTCATTATTTCCTTTATTTTTGTGGCTGTAGGTTTTCTTTGCTGCTCTTTTCCTAATTGTTGGAGATGTTGGGTTAAGGTGTTGATTTTGGATCTTTCTGCTTTTTGGATGTGTTTATTTATTACTACAAATTGCCCTCTGAACACTTCTTTTGCTATGTCCCAGTGGATTTGGTATGTTGTGTTTTCATTCTCGTTTGATTCAAAGAATTTTTAATTTAATTTTTAATTTCTTTCTTCTATTATCCAGTAGTTTCTAAACAGTGTATCATTTAATTTGCATGTATATGTGTTTTTTTTCTTGATCTTCCTATTGTTGATTTCTGATTTTATAGCGCTGAGATCTGAAAAGATGTGTTATAGTATTTGATGTTTTTAAATTTATTGAGGCTTGTTTTGTGGCCTAACATAAGAGCCATTCTGGAAACTCCCATGTGCTTTAGGAAAGAAAGCATATTGTGCTGTTGTTGGGTAGTTGTGATTGTTGTGTGCCACCGACTCATAGTGATCCTGTATAGGGTTTCTGAGAGCAATTGGTGGATGTGAACTGCTGACCTAGTGGTTAGTAGTCCAGAGCTTATCCTACAGCACCACACCAGGACTCTGCATGTTGAATGGAGTGTTTTGTACGTATCTATGAGGTCATATTGGTTGATTGTGTTATTTAGGTTTTTGATGATTGATTCTGTTCTTCATTTAAAGTGGTGTAATAAAATCTACTAATAATTTCTAATAATGTCAGAGTTGTCTGTTTTTATCTTCAATTCTATTAGTTGATTTGTTAAGTACTGTGGAGTCAGTTCCGACTCATAGTGACCCTGCACAGGGTTTCCGAGGCTATAAATCTTTATGGGAGCAGAAAGCTTCATCTTTCTCCTGAGAAACGGCTGGTCTTTTTGAACTGCCAACCTTGAGGTTAGTAGTAGCCTTAATCGTAACCACTACACTAATGTATTTAGGGGCTCTTTCACTGGGTGCATAGATATTTATTATGGCTTTGTTCACTTGTTCAATTGACCCTTTAATCATTATCTAAAGTCCTTCTTTGTCTCATTCACTGATTTTTGCCTTAAAGTTTATTGTGTCAGAAATTAATATTGCCACTCTTGCTCATTTTTTATTGCTGTTAGCTTGATACATTTTTTTCCATCCTTTGATTTTTTTTGTTGTTAATTTTTTTTTTTTAAGGTGTGTCTCGTAGACAATGTATTGATGGGTCCTGTTTTATTCATTCTCTTATCTTACTCTGACTCTTGACTGGGACATTTAATCCATTTACATTCACTGTAATTTTCAATAGCTATGAATTGATTGCTCTCATTTTTCTGTTGTTTTTTTCTTGTGTGTGTGTACGTGTGGTTCTGCTAGTTTCTTTGTTCCACATAGTATTTGTGCTGATTTTATTTATGGATTTTCTTGTCATTTTTCTTCATTGCTGTTGCTTTAGAGTTTACTACATAATTATGGTTTTCCTTTTTGTTGTTGTTACTTCTTTTTTGAGGAGTTTATTAATGTTCTTTGAAGTTGTCTTATACTTTATTAATTTTTTCTCAAGCATAAAGCAATTGATTCTATCTTTAAATTGCCTTTAATTCATTTGAAACTTTTGTAACTAAACTACTGGCTATTCTCAGTTTGTGATTTTTGTTGTTGTTGTTGTTGTTATTATAAACTGATAATTCTGATTCCCTATTTTCAGCCTTGTAGGTTTGTTTTACTTTGATTATTTCTATATATGAATGACTTCTGGGTGTTTTTGTCATATATGTTAATCTTACATGAAATTTCTTCCTATGTGAATTATTTTTTTCTGTGTCAGCATAGCATGAGTAATATATGTTTAGGAGGATGTGAAATCAGTATGATAATCTATAAAACTTGATATTGGAGCCTGTTTACCCTCTTTGCTTATTCATTAAATTGTGAGGCATACACCTATCTTCTTTATAGTCTTACTTTTGTCTTTATTTTAGTTTATTATTTATTTGACAATCAGAATACTATTTTCATGTATCAGTGATTATAGAAGTGTGTTTTGGGGTTTTTGATTTGTTTACCTGATTAATGTTGAACATAACAAACATGTTTAACATGAGCATTTTATCATACTTTTGAAAAATAAGTCTCACTAAATATGCATTTAGAATGGAATAAAAAGCACATTTAGAAAATGGACCATAAAAACATTTCCCCAGATTTCTTCTAAAACTGTAGATATGATGTGATTGTGATATAGCACTGTGAACCATAATGGCCCCCCACTGAAACATAAATTTTCAAACTCAGCTGAGAAAATTTACAGAACTTAAACATCAGGGCAAAGATTTAGTTTCAAAAAAGTCTATAGCTGCATTGCCACTATATTCTATTCAAATGAATTTACATCTAGTTTAGTGAATGCTGAAGTAAAACTGAAGTATTTAACTATTTAATTAGAAATGCAAACATACTTTGTTTAAAAAATAAATGAGCCACATGTGCAGAACATAAACAAGAAGGAAATCTGGATGCAGAGGCTGTTGATTTTCTCTCAGCCCCAAATTGTGTTGCCATGATTATGACTTTTAATTTAAAATGATAATGGGTTAGAGATTTGATTACATTTGAACATTTGAACAAGGTAGAAAAGATTTTCTTCTTGCTATGTACAAACTCTGAATCATAATCGTAATATGCTTGCTGAATGGACCTAAATGCTTTTAGTTCAGTCAAAATGATTTTTTAAAAAATGCAACTTACCAATATTTATAGTGTTGCTACAGAATTATTCGCTGGACTGAAAGGTCAATTTGAGCCACAAAGTTGGCAGTTCAAACCCACCAACCACCCCTTAGAAGCCCTATACAAAGTTGCTGAGAGTTGGAACTAATTCAATAGCACAGCAAAAACAACAAATCATTTAGTGGAATCCTGGTAGTGTAATGTAGTGTGTTCTATGTTGTGCTGGTCAATACAAGGTCAGCAGTTTGAATCCATGAGCCACTCCACAGATGTGACGTTCTGCTTCTGTAAAGATTTATAGCCTCAGGAACGACATAGAGACTTGTTATGAGTAGGGACCAACTCAACAGCACACAACCACCATTACCAAATCACTTAGTAGATGGCTGCACAGATTTCTTATAGTACTGTAAGCAAACTGATTCAATAAAGCTGCAAATATCCATTAATAGTTAGAACATACAAAATATGAAGTATTGGTCTAGGAAAACTGGAGTTGTCAAAAAAGAAATGAAATGCTTATCGAAATCCTAGGCATTGGAGAGTTGCTATGGACTGATATTGGCTATTTTTAATTAGATAGTCGTACAATTTACTCTTCCTGGAATGACAAATTGAAGAGGAATGATATTACATCATAATCACTAAAAACTTTTCAAGATCTATCTTGAAGTACCTTTTTGCCTATAAGGAATCCCACTTAATGCTATTATTTAAATTGATACACAAACCACTAAAGACAATAATGAAGAAATTAAAGAAGTCTACCAACTTCTTTAGTCTATAATTGAGCAAACATGCAATCAAGATGCATAGGTAATTACTGGTGATTGCAATGTGAAAGTTGGGGGATAAAAGGAAAGATCAGTAGCTGGAAAATATGGTCTTGGTGATAGAAATGAAACTGGAAACCACATGATAGAATTTTTCAAGGCTAAAGACTTCATCAATCCAAATACCTTAATTTCTGTGTATACCTTATTTAATGGAATACACAGGAATCAAATTGGTTAAAGCTGTGGAAAGAGATGATGGAGAAGCTCAATATCATCAGCCAAAACCAAAGATGGATTATGGAACAGATGAACAGATTATCAATTGTTCATATACAAATTCAGGTTGAAGCTGAAGAAAATTAAAAACAATTCTGAGAGAGTTAAACTATGATTTTGAGTGTTGTTGGTATTATGTGTTGTTGAGTTGGTTCCAACTCACAGCGACCCTGTATTAGGTTTCTAGCAACACTGCAGTTAAGTTGACCTCACAGTTGAGTAGTTATCCTATGGTGCCACACCATCCCATCTAAATTTAGAGACCATCTCAAGAATAGATTTTATCGGGCTGCTAACCTCAAGGTTGGCATTTGAAACTACCAGCTGTCCCACAGGAGCAAGATGAGGCTTTCTGTTCCCGTAAAGATTTACAGCCTCGGAAACCCTGTGCAGGGTCGCTATGAGTTGGTACTGAGTCCCTGGTACTTAACAACAACAACAAGATCAGAGGAGTTGTAGAATGTTATTAAGAACACAATACTTGAAGAAAAGGCCTTTGTAACAGACAGGAATGAAAAGAAAAATCAATGTGAATGTCAAAAGAGTCTCTAAACTTATTGTGAATGTAGAGTAGCAAAAACAAATGAAGAAATTCTTAAGTAAAAGAACGCAATAAAAGATTTCAAAGAGCAGCCTTAGATGACAAAGTAAAGTATTATAATGCAATGTGCAAAGATTTGAAGTTTGAAAAACAAAAGGGAAAAAAATGCTCAGCATATCTCAGACTGAAAAAACTGAAGTAACATTCAATCCTCAACTTGCAATGTTGAAGGATTCTATGTGTAAAATGGAATCCTGGTGTGGAGTTAGAGGGTAAGCACAAGGTCAGCAGTTCAAATTCACAAGCTGCTCCTCAGAAACCCTATGTAGGCTTTCTATGGGTTAGAATTGACTCAACAGCACTTAACAACTATAAAATGGGTAAAATATTGAATGATACATGAAACATTCAAAGAAGATGCAAGGTGTCTTAGGCTGATTACAGAAGTAAAATCAGTGAAACTTACATTGCTGTTAAGTGCCATTGTATCAATTCTGACTCAGCAAACCGGCATAGGGTTTCCAAGAAGTAGTTGGTGAGTTTGAACCTTTGAACCACAGACCTTGTGGTTTGAACTGATATATATATATA
>NW_006408630.1:6134581-6154816 GCF_000296735.1 Chrysochloris asiatica
TATATCAGGTCAGATGAACCAAGATTAGCAGGTCAGATGGCAGGCAAGCAGGCAGGCAGGCAGACAGGTATATCTGGCAGGTAAGAAAGCAGACTGCTAACTACTCCCAGGATCCGCAAGTAATAGAACAGGCTATTGGCTCAAGTCCAAAAGAACAAAATGACCCAGATTCAAGATGCAGATTCAGCAAAAAAGAAAGCAAGCTTTGTTGGAGTGTCTAAAATATTGGAAGCAGGCCACACCCTCAAGGAAACTTCTTTTCAATTGATTAATATTGGACTTCATTATATAGTTGTGTACATTATATTAGAGTTTATCATGGGAATGCTACATCTCAACTGTTCAAACAATGAGAATTCTAGCCCAGTCAAGTTGACACAAACCTTAAGTATCAGAGAAGGAATATAGGTTCACTCTACCACAAAGAGTCAATTGATATTCAGTTATTTCAAGAGGTATCCTATGATCAAAAACTAATGGTACTGACATTCAAGTTTCAATGAAAGGATTATTGAAAAACAAGGCTACTCAAATTGACTGAAAACTAATTGAAATGTTTAAACACACTGATTCAGTGCTGAGGGCATCCCCTAGTCTATGCTAAGAAATTTGGAAAATAGTTACCTAGCCAACTGATCGGAAGAGATCTATATGTGTACCCAACAGAATGTTGAAATTATTAAACACTATAATTAATATCACCACTCAAGTACAATTATGTTGAAGATGATTCTAAAGTGATTTTAGCAGTACAACAACAGGGAGCAACCAGAAAGTCTAACTGGATTCAGAAGAGGAAATGGAACAAAGGATATCATTGCTGACATCAGATGGATCTTGGCTGAAAACAGATAATGGCAGAAAGATGGATCTAAAGGCATTCAACTGTGTGGGTCATAATAAACTGTGGAAAACATTGAAAAGAATGTGAATTGCAGAACATTTAGTTACACTCATGTGGAATCTATACATATACAAAGAGGCAGTTGTTAGACTAGAGCAAGTGCCTACTGAATGATTATAAATCAGTAAAAATGTGCATCAGGGTTGTATATTTTCCCTATACTTATTCAAACTCTATACTGACCAAGGGAGTACTGGTGTGGTGCTATAAAATAAGTTCTGGACAGCAAGGTCAGTTTGAACTGCAAGGTCAGCAGTTCAAACCCACCAGTCACTCCTCAGAAACCCTAAACAGGGTTGCTATGAGTTGAAACTAGCTTGACTGCATTAAAGAACAATAATGCTTAGCAAATAATTAACAAAACTGGATTATGAAGATGAATGTGGCATCTGGATTAGAAGAAGACTCAATAACAGCATGTAATATGCATACCAATAAATAACATCAAGATAAATGGTGAAAAGGTTGAAGTTGTCAAAGACTCTGAGCAAATAATCTGAAAAGCTGGGTTATATGAAGAAAATCTTGGCATCAGGATTGGAGGAAGACTCATTAACAACCTGTGACATGCAGATGATACAACCTTGCCTGCTGAAAGTGAAAAGGATTTAAACATTTACTGATGAAGATCAAAAAGCACAGCCTTTGGTATGTATTAACATCTCAATGTAAAGAAAACAAAAATCCTCACCACTGGACCAATAAACAACTTTCTTATCAATGGAGAAAAGATTGAAGTTGTCAAGGACTTCGTTCTTTGATTAACTATCAACACTCACAGAAGCAGCAGTCAAGAGATCAAATGACGTTTTGCATTAGGCAAATCTGCTGCACAAGACCTTTTTAAAGTGTTGAAGAGCAAAGGTGTTAGCTTGAGGACTAAGGTATGCCTGACCCAAGCCATGGTATTTTCTATAACCTCATAAGCATGCGAAATCTGGATAGTGAATAGTGATGACCATAGAAGAATTGATACTTTTGAGTTATGGTGTTGGAGGAGAGTATTGAAGGTGCCATGGGCTGCCAAAAGAACCAATAGATCCATTTTGGAAGAAGTGCTGTCATGGTGCTCCTTGGAGGCCAAGATGGCCAAACTTCGTCTCTCATATTTCGGACATATTGTCAGGCGGGAACAGTCGCTGGAGAAGGATATCATGTTTGGTAAGGTGGAGGGTCAGAGAAAAAGAGGAAGACCCCCCAACGAGATGTATTGGCCAAGTGGCACCATTGATGGACTCAAGCGTGGCAACAGTAATGACGTTGGCCCAAGACTGGGCAGTGTTTTTTATGCTTTGCATAGGGTCACTGTGAGTTGGTACCGACTGGATGGCACCTAACAACAACAACAACAGCAACATTAACATATGGATGTGAAAGGTGACTATGGAAGAAACAATGAATATAGAAGATGGAAGAACAACTGATGCATATAAATTATGGTGCTGCTGAAGAATATTGTGACTACCATGGACTGTCAAAAGAACAAACAAATTCATCTTAGAAATACCATGGAATGTCTAAAGAATAAACAAATTCTGTACTGACAGAATACCCTAGAATCAAGGATGGTGAAACGTGCTGCATTAGGAGGGATCAGTCTCTAGGAAAGGACATCATACTTGGTAAAGAAGAGGGTCAGAGAATAAGAAATGGTCAGAGAAAAACATGGATTGGCACAGTGGCTGCCACAAAGAATTCAAACATATAGTTAATTGTGAGGGTGACACATGACACAACAGTGTTTCATTCTCTTTTACATTGGGTCACTGTGAGTTGAAACCAACTCAACGACACCTAACAACAACAACAACATGTATTTAATTAAAATTTTGTTTCCTCTTTGGTAGCCTAGACTTTATTGGAAGAGCTACACTGATAATGAATTGCTTGCTGCAAAAGAAAGCTAGTTAATCAATATTTTTCCTTTAGGAAAATAGATATAAACACTTAAGTGAGGTAGATATATCCTGTTATGACATTTCCTATTTGTGCAGAAAAGTGTTTCATTAAAATAGATGCAATTTAAATAATACCCTTACTATAATACAGTTTTTAAAAAATAAAATGACACATGGATATTACAGGATATTTGATCGGAAGTTACCTCTATTGTATAGCATTGCTATGAGTCAACCAACTCAAGGACACTTAACAACAACAAATTGTTCTATTTTTTATTTGTTCTTTCTTTTTCTTGTTGCAAACATGTAACCATCATTTTTATTTCTCTAAAGTTTTTGGTAGTGAGGTTGGCCCAGGATCGAACATTGTTTCGTTCTGCTGTACATGGAGTCGCTATGAGTCGGTTCCGACTCGATGGCACCTGACAACAACAACAACAACAAAGTTTTTGGTAGAAGCATTTATTTTTATTTACTTGTAGTAATGCTTTAATTTATTTTTTCATATCTTTGCATGAAAATCCACTATTTTCTTAGTACAAGTTCCCGGGGGTGGGGGTGGGAATTGGATTTAGGAGTATATGATGCCTACAGAGATCTGCAGTATAGTACATGCAGCATAGTTTCATCATTTCTTGTCTGTCTGGTAGCGTTGTGGTTACAAATTGGGCTGCTAACCTCAGGGTCAGCAGTTCGAAACTACCAGCTGTTCCATAGGACAAAAATGAGGCTTTCTGCTTCCGTAAAGAAGTACAGCCTCGGAAACCCTGTACAGGGTCACTTTGAGTTGGAATTGACCCCATAGCACACAACCACCACCACCACACTTTAAAATAAAGGTTATAGATTTTGGAAGAAATAGGAATGGGTTTTATTTCTGTTTAGTTTGAAACATCTGTGGGAATCTCAAGTGGAAAAATCCTGGAGACACTTTGATATGTGGACAAGGATTAGGACACAGGCCTAGAGTGGCATTGCTTTACCAGTAGCAAATGAAAAAAACTTTTAGAAAGAAATTTAAAGATAAATCTGAATATCCTATGACACTTAAAACATTCTGTAACAGTGCAAGAAGTCTCAGAATCATCTTTCTTTTCTGACTTCCTGCCTAAGTCTCCCATCAAGTATGATTAATTTATATGATGAAATAGAAGTCATTCAACTAAACTAAACTAAATTATACAAAGATTAAATGAATGTTAGCCTCAACTGCATCCATTTTAGTGTAGAAATGGAGGATTAAAGCGTATCAGGCAACATGCAGGAAATAAATCACACCACATAAACTATTTTTTCATTTGCCTTATTAGAAAATATTTCCTATTTAAAAAAATAAATAAAAAGAAGAAAACTCTGAAACAAAACAAACATTTATTCACTGTAGGACTGACTCATAATAATACAATAGAATATGCTGCAATTATCTGTTTACTTGGTAAAACCTGTGAAAGCAGAAACCTGTGTAAGGTGGAAACCTGCCATAAAAGGAAAACTCGAGTATTTTCCACTGAGGAAGAAACCTGTTGTTGTTATTAAGTGCCATCTACTTGGATCTGACTCATAGAGACTCTGTAAAGGGTTTCTATGGAGCAGATGGTGAGCTTGAACCACTGACCTTGTGGTTCAAACTGATTTTGTAATCCAGTGCATTAGACCACAGTGCCATAGCAGGACTCTGGTAAAAATAGACAAGTGTTAAGACTGCAGTCAGTTAAAGGCAGGAACCTTGCCAGACCAGAAAAAATAACAAGGCCTACCTACAGGTTTAACTGTACATATTTTCGTACATTGAGAAGAACTGATATTCCAGAACACTTAACTGTGCTCCTGAGGAACCAGTACATTGACCAAGAGTCAATCATTAGAACAGAACAAGGTGATAATATTGTTCGTTGTTAAGTGCCGTTAAGTCGATTCCAACTCACAGTGGCCCTGTATAGCGTTTCCGAGGAGTGGCTGGTGAGCTTGAACCACCGACCTTGCAGTTCAAGCCATATTTGTAGTCCATCACCTTAACCTGCAGCACCAAACCAGGATTTCCAAAGAAAAGGGGATAATGAACGGTTTTAAATCAGGAAAGTTGTGTGTCACGGTTGTATCCAATCACCATACTTATTCAATCTGTATGTTTAGCAAATAATCTAAGAAATTGGATTATATGAAGAAGATTGGCATCAGGATTGGAGGGATGCTCATTAATAACCTGAGATATGCAGCTGACACAACTTTGCTTGATGGAACTGAAGATGGCTTAAACTATTAACTGATGAAATTCAAAGACAACAGCTTTCAACATGAATTGCACCTCATGTAAAGAAAATAAAAATTCTTACCACTGGAGCAATAAATAGCATCATGATGAGTGGCGAAAACACTGAAGTTGTTAAAGACTTCATTTTGCGTGGGCACACAGTCAACTCTCATGGAAATGACAGTCAGTAAATCAAATGACATATTGCACTAAGCAAATTTGCTGCACAAGACCTGTTTAAAGGGTTGAAGAGCAATGATATCAGTTTGAGGACTAAGGAGCACCTAACCCAACAACACATAGTATTTTCAGTTGCCTCGTATAAATGTAAAAGTTGGAAACTGGGTAAGGAAGACTAGAAAACAATTGATGCACTTGAATTATGGTATTGGAGAAGAATATTAAAAGTACCTTGGACTTTCAGAAGAACGAATAAATCTGTGTTGAAATCCAGTCAGAATACTCTTTTAGCAGGCAGTATGGTGTGACTTTGTCTGTCATACTTTGAGCATGTTATCAGGAGGGCGCGGTCTCTGGAGAAAGACATCATGCTCAGTAAAATAGAGGGTCAGTGAAAAACAGGAAGACCCCAAGGACATAAACTGACACTGTAGCAAAACAATGGGTCTAAATATAACAATTGCAAGAATGTTGCAGACTGAGCAGTATCATGCATAGGGTCACAATGAGTTGGAACTGACTAGGCAGTACCGAATAACAAAACATTTTCATTAGAATTAAGAAAATCTGAGTCTCATAAAACAAAGGACCATAGCAAGATCTCTGGCCTTTCTTTTTTTCTTCAAATTCCTTTTTCCTCCCCTCCTTCTTTCCTTCCTTTTTAAAAGTCTCTTTTGTCGTGTCCTACCCTGGAATCTGCTGAGAACTGCAAGGTCAGCAGTTCGAAACTACCAGCTGTTCCGCGGCAGAAAGATGAGGCTTTTTGCTACCGTAAAAGATTTACAGCCTTGGAAACCCTGTACAGGATCGCTACGAGTCGAAACCGACTCCATGGCACAAAACCACCAACCATCCTGGACTCAGAGATTTTTTATTTTAATTTGAAAATCTGATTTATTATGGTGAATGAAGTCCAAAATTTAAAAGCAGTCTTTGGAATCGCTTGTGAAAGATGTTTACTTTGACTTCCTAAGAGACTTCCTCCAGTTGATAAGTCGTAGCATTTTCTCCATTGAGTGGTTAAACAATACATTCAGGCATCCATCTCTGAGCAAGTCATCCACATCTAACAAAATTAGCATGTAGTTCTTTCTACTGCTGCAACTCCAGAGTCCCGATAGTCCAGAGAGGAAAATGAAAAGATTTCCTTGTCAAGTGTTTGCAACCAATCAAATCACACTAAGAGAATTCTGGATTTTATTTATGAAGCCAAAGCACACTTTAGCAAAAATTTTCATCTTTCATTAATGCATTTATTTCAAAAGAGAAGCATGAGAGGTTGACATATGCATCTACTTCTGAGAGTAAAAGAGATAATGTGGTTTTCCTCAAAACTATTTATGATTGAAGTAGCCTAGAGACTAGAATATCAATTTACAAGTGTGATTTCACCCTTGTTGTTGTTGTTACTACAAAAGACTCAAGTGCTATTGAGTAGGTTTCAGCTTGTAGTGACCCTGTATAGGGTTGCCTAGGAGCATCTGGCGAGTTTGAATTGCCAACCTTGAGGTTAGCAGTCAAGTGCTTATCCTATAGCTTCACACCATGACTCCTGATTTCATTCTAGTAACATCACTTATGTGGTTATTGTTTTTTCTCTTTCACATTCGCTCCAGTTCTAACTCTTTTTTTTTTATTAAGTTTTTATTGTGAATTGAGTGATAGTTTACATGGGAGAACATCTATCTGTTTTACACTCACCGTTTCATTGCAATGGTTACAGTCTCCTCTGTGCATCATCATTCAAGAGTATTTGCTTCTATTCCCTCTGGGTTTTTTGGGGGGGTGGGGAAGGAAGTATACACAAAAACACTCAGGAATATATAATCATTTAAACAACCAAAAGGCACATTCTGCAAGCCTGCCTCCTGGCCAATAGCACCTGACCGCCAGCACACAGCCTTTTTCTTTCCATGAATTCTTATATCAATAGAAGAACTGAGTCTTGACAGACAAGTTCTCTACAAGATGAAATAGAGAAAGTAGGCAAAAAACATATAAACAAATAATCAAATATCCATAATTAGATAATATCCAAAATTAATTTACACTTCAATGTAAAGAAAACAAATACCCACACAACTGGACCAACAAACAGTATCATGATATAAATGGAGAAAAGATTGATATTGTCAATAATTTTTATTTTATTTGAATCCACAATGCTTATGGAAGCAGCAATCAAGCAATCAAATGGTGCATTTCTAAAAAAAAAAAAAAAAAAATTTAATTGTACATGGTGTATGACTGTTAATTTGCTGTTTGATTACATTTTCTGGATTTGGGGGCAGGTTATTATAATAAAAAAAAAAAAAAAAAATTTAATGTTAAAGAGAAAAGATGTCGCTTTGAAGACCAAGGTGCACCTGACCCAAACCATGGTATTTTCAATAGCCTTATATGCATGTGAAAGCTGGACAATGTTTAAGGAAGACTGGGGAAAAAGAAATACATTTGATTTATGGTGTTGGTGAAAGATACTGTGGGCATGTCCCTGAAAAGGGCATCATGCTTGGTAAAATAGAGGGTCAGCAAATAAGAGGAAGACAATTAATGAGATGGATTGACACAGTGTCTGCAACAATGGGCTCAATAATAACATTTGTGAGGATGGCTTAGGACAGGGCTCTCTTTTATTCTTTCATCTTTGGTTTCATCATGAGTTGGAACAGACTTGATAGCACGTAGGAACAATAATAATAATCCATTAAGAGTAGTAAAACATAATAATACGAGGCAATTCCCAAAAGTTCATGAAAAAATTGAATTAAAGTATGAAATGTTTCCAAAAACTCTTTGAAGCCCCCTCAGAGCCCTGATCATATGAAGGAGAATTACTGAATGAGAGCTATACAGAAAGGACATCACTTAGTAGCTAACGTTTGAGCATATAGATGGTATTTAAAGCAATGAACTAAGTTATATCACTTTGAAAATTCCTCTCAACAAATGTTACTTTGAAGAAAACAAAATAATGGCCTAGAAATGTGAACATGATGTTGAACTTCTCACATACATTTACATGATGCAAGATATTGAAGCAGTAATTGAAGAAACAATATGCTTAAGAAAATTGGAGGAACTTGGTCAATGTACAGTTGGAAAAGTGGTTCTGAACCCACTCCATGTGTTGTCTCAGGAGGGAGATAGAGAACATGGGGAACTTGTTTGTTTTGAAGTGGAAATATAAGTGAGTTCTTGTGTGACAACTTTTATTTTCTCTGTGACTTGTAAAGTAAGATAAGCAGCAAAAACTATAGGAAGAGAAACATGAGGATGTGTTCGAGTTTTGAGGAGATAGAATGTAATACCTAAAGTTGATGAGCTAATTTACTAAGGATAGAAGAGAATTATTTGAGAATATTGATGACCTACTTTTAAATTTCTTGTCAATAATGTAGAATGTCACAAAAATCAGTAGGGTATTGCATTTCCCCCCTAAATACAGTTCCACTGTTATTTGATACCCACAGATTGAGAAAGATTCTGTAATGGAAATTTCCTCGGCTTTCAGGAAAGCTTTTAGATTCAACTGCAATTTGTTGTTTACAATAGAAGCATCATGCATTTAATAGATTGACATCATATATACATGAACATAATTCTTCTTATCTACCCACTGACAACTTTTGGTGCTCATACTCTTTTATTTTTCCCCCCATGCTTACCTCTGAGCTTCAGTTAATAATTATACTTCCTCACTGGGATCTGAATATCATAGTTTGGAACCAATGTTATTAAAGACTGTTTTAGAGTTTGAAGAAGGCATAGAAATTAGGAAGTTTAGTGGTTCATCTATCTACTCGATTACCAGAATGACCTAGAGAAACTTAGACCATTCAACAGATATATATATATGCACAACCAGGAGTGAATGAAAACTTCAGGATTCTCAAATAGATTATATTCTTCCATATGACTGAAATGAACCACTCAGACAGTATAGAAATATTTATGGGTTAATTTTGTATTTCACAATGTTCTTGCTGTTAAATGCCATCGGTCCAGTTTCAATGCACTGAGACCCTGTATAGGGTTTCTGAGTGGCTGGTGGGTCTGAACTACCAGCTTGCAGTTAGCAGTCCAAGTGCTTATACTACAGCAACAGACCAGGACCCTAGCGAGTCATAATACAAGAAGAAACTGATTAGGAAAATGGTTATGATAAGGTCTTATTGGAAAATGCATTAACTTTTTGGAAAATATGTCCTCAAGAGCACATTCTAGTCTCATTTTAAATGCTATTTCTTTTACATCTTTAGGTTTCTAGATGCACAAATTGTGCTCAAGTTGCTGTATAGTTTTCAACTCAATGCTAGTGTGTAGTGAGTGTCTGAATTTTCTCCTATTCTTATGAAATGTGTGTAATATTTTTTAGTATACTTCTGCTCTGACTTATGATGCTGTTCAAGTGATGACTGAAGCCTTCCGTAACCTTCGGAAACAGAGGATTGAAATCTCCCGAAGGGGGAATGCTGGAGACTGTCTGGCAAACCCCGCAGTCCCCTGGGGACAAGGTGTAGAAATCGAAAGGGCTCTGAAACAGGTAAGTCAATAAAAATGACTGTTGCTGCCACTTACACTGGCTATTATTATTACTATTTAGCTGAATCAGTTATCCTTGTTTTATTTCTTAAGCGTAATATACAGGGACTTTTATTTCTTAACTATGCAAAGGTGGGTGACTGATTGGAAACCTTAAAGTTTTCCTGTCCTGAATAGTGAGTGTTATCTGTACAGTTTGTATATATCTTTAGTAAAAGCACATTTATAACTGTACCTCTTTTCAATTTTTTTCTTTAGGTTCAGGTTGAAGGGCTATCAGGAAATATAAAGTTTGACCAGAATGGAAAGCGAATAAACTATACAATTAACATCATGGAACTCAAAACTAATGGGCCCCGGAAGGTAAATCCCTTTCAATTTAAAGGCAATTTTCTTTGCATGCAGGAGGTGAGTTAGCTAAGTGATCAAGTCGCCCTCCCAAAGATTCATGGAGATTTGTATTTGGATAGAAAGAGTTTAACATCTTCCAGAAACGTTTGTAGTTTTTGAATTATTTTCTAATGCTATTCAAGTCTGGTAAGTGCCTTAGGAAGTTTAATTTACATTAAAAGTAGAACTTTATCATTATTATTTTAAGATATGTGTAGAGAAATAGCTTAATAAGAAAAAAGAGCTTTTGTTGAAGATTTAGGGTGCAAATATGCTTGTAACTTTTAAATTTGTTGCTTTTCTTTTAATGGTTGCTGCTAAAATACTGGCATTTTATTTGATTTCTGTTTCTATAAGTTCACTACCAAACAAATGAACCTTGGAGTTCATGAAAAGTGAACTTGAAGAGATTAGTAATTTTAAAGAACTGTTTTAGTTTGTTTTTATAGTTCCATTCTAGTCTCAATAGATTCTCATAAATAAAAGACACATATTTGTTTAGAGGGAAGCCAGATTAATTTGGCTGTAATTTTGAATTTAGACATGCATTAGAAAAATAATTAATGCTTTGCTTAAAGAATGATCATTTATCCATGTATCTATTTGCTATAATCTTTTTCAGATTGGATACTGGAGTGAAGTGGACAAAATGGTTGTTACCCTAACTGAACTCCCTTCTGGAAATGATACATCTGGGCTGGAGAATAAGACTGTTGTTGTCACAACTATTTTGGTAATTACTTATTTATGCCATTTTATTTCATCTTTTTTTCTTCATTAAAAAAATTCATAAGGAAAGTTGTTAGTTATATTTTAATACCCCCAGTAACTACAATGGGCATGTACTGCCTCCAAATGATCAACAGAGGATTGTGAAACATATGGTTGTCATTTTGAATCCACCTGTCAGCCTAATTCCATTGACTATTGTTTGGTTGAAAATTAAGCTGTGGGATGACAACATGTTCAGACCTGAAGGTTTGACTAAGAGCCATAGTCTCAGATGTTCTATATCTCTATTCCGACAAGCTTCATTTTGTTTGATTTCTATGATTTTGAGTTTTGTTCCACATTTTTATTTCAATCCATCTACAACCTCTCAATAGGATCCCTTTCAGAGCAGTTGGCAGATTACCTGGACACCATCTAGTTTCTTCTGATCTCAGTGTCACAGAGATTGATGTTCACATGGTTAATAGAACATAACTTTATGTCAAACTTTTCTTTTGTTTTGTTTAACAATGGTGAGTGTTAAGTAGTGAGTAAATTTGGGGGAATAGCATAGACAGACCAATAAGGGATTTGGATTTAAAAACAACAACAAAACTTTGATGGGTAGTTGGAAATAACTTAGTAAGTAAAACGTAAATATTTGAAAGTTTGTCTTGTATTAGAAAAGGTTAATGTCTTTGAAAAGAACTATACACTGAGACCCCAAACGACCTTGATACCACTTTCTCCTGGAAAATATTACTTTGGGTTGAATTATTTTCCCATGGTTTCTCTTATGTTTGCAAGATAAAACTACGATTGAGCTATCCTTGTAGCATCATTCTAAGATATTATATGTTGTAGATGAAGCAAGGTTGGAGACTAGGAGTGGGGTAGAACCAGCACATCACCATGGCAGTTTTTTCAGCCTGGTTGTCATTGACCATGAACATAAATTGCACATGTATTTTATCCCCTAAGTCAGCAGTGACAGTGTTTTGAGTGAATGCTAGTTCTTATGATATTGCTTTAGCCTAAAATAAGTATGCAGAGGACCCAGAGAAGAATAACAGATGTTGTGTAGTATTCTTTCTGTCCAAATACTAGAGATTATAAGCATGAAAAGAGGACATGCAAGCAGTTTGTGCTTTTGAGTATTGTGTTTATTTTGGTATAGCTCAATTTAAGCCATTTTCATAAAATATACTGAGAAGCAACTTTCTTCAAAAGCATGTTGATCACAAATCCTTCTAATATTTTTTACCACTTATAGTCTATAATGTACTGGCCTAACAAGTAATTATTAAACCAGAAGACTAAATTCAGTGAGAGAATAATTAACAGAGTTGTTTTAATTTGCTAAAACTCTGTCTTTCCATGTAGGAATCCCCATATGTTATGATGAAGAAAAATCACGAAATGCTTGAAGGCAATGAACGCTATGAAGGTTACTGTGTTGACCTAGCTGCAGAAATCGCCAAACATTGTGGATTCAAGTACAAGTTGACAATTGTTGGGGATGGCAAGTATGGGGCCAGGGATGCAGACACAAAAATTTGGAATGGGATGGTTGGAGAACTTGTATATGGGGTAAGTAGAGCTCTTTTCATAGAAAAAGTCATTGAATTTGAAACATTGTTGACAGAATGCCTGCCTCCCTCCAGAGAGTCAGTATCTAATGTTGTTGGTTTCCTACATTACTCTAGAATACTTATTTCCTTCTGAATATTTGAAAGATCAAAAACGACAGCAGAAAGTAAATATGCAGATAAATTTCATCTACTTTAAAGCTTATGGGTCACATATATTGTTTAAAGGCTGCAAAAGTCAGAGAGGCAAAGTAGACATGTAGTTATCATAGTCAAGACAGATGGATATACTATGCTTTTATAAAAAAGGAGGAATGTTTTGGGAATATAGTTTTGTTTTGCTTTTTAAGATTGTTTTGTTTCAGTTTTTTTTTTTTTTTTTTTTTTTTTTTACCAAGGCCCTGTAATAATAATTATTGCCTTTCCTTGAGTTTCCTTTCTTCCATTTTCATCCAATGATTATAATCATGATTCCTTTCTGATCTTGACTGCAGGTACTATTACCTCCCTTTTTTTCCGTTACAGAAAGCTGATATTGCAATTGCACCATTAACTATTACCCTTGTGAGAGAAGAGGTGATTGACTTCTCAAAGCCTTTTATGAGCCTCGGGATATCTATCATGATCAAGAAGCCTCAGAAGTCCAAACCAGGAGTATTTTCATTTCTTGATCCTTTAGCCTATGAGATCTGGATGTGCATTGTTTTTGCCTACATTGGGGTCAGTGTAGTTTTATTCCTGGTCAGCAGATTTAGCCCCTACGAGTGGCACACTGAGGAATTTGAAGATGGAAGAGAAACACAAAGTAGTGAATCAACTAATGAATTTGGGATTTTTAATAGTCTCTGGTTTTCCTTGGGTGCCTTTATGCAGCAAGGATGCGATATTTCGCCAAGGTTGGTTACTCACCTGCTTCAACTTTGTGCATTTTAGGTCTCAACTAGATATTCATAGTGTTTATAAATTCACTCAAAGATTTAATCAGCTGCCGACTGCTTATCCAACTCTTTAAAGGGCATAATCTTAATGTCGGTATAAGCCTGAGAAATATTTGAACAATGTTCTCCGAATATTGATCATATATTTCCTGGGTGAAATTATGCACACTATGGAGAGGCAATAAAATGCATAAGGTTTCTATCATTCCATGCCTTCTTGGAGGGGTACCGTGTTTTTGCTGCATATTCTCATTTTACAGTCATCTGTGTGTTAATCCACAGACCTGTATATGGGAAAATGGGCAGTGTTATTTATTAACTACAAAGGCAGCATCCTATTGGGCAAAACTTCATTGGCATACATCTCATCTATTTTATTTTCCCATTATTGGATCATCAGAATGGTATGGGAGAGGCATTATGAAATTTAAGTTTTTCCAAATTAGGTAGCTAAAAGGAATGTATAATAATATACTGTCTAAGTATCTAGAATTACATTATAGGGTATTGGTAGTGGTGGTTATGTGGCATGGACTGGGTTCCGACTCATAGCGACCCTGTACAGACTTTCCGAGGCTGTAAATCTTTACAGGAGCAGAAAGTCTCATCTTTCTCCCATGGAACAGCTGGTAGTTTCGAACTGCTGACCCTTGGGTTAGCAGCCTGACTAGTAAGCACTACTCTACCAGAGCTCCTTACTGATGACTAATTCATTACAAAAACTGGTGTCAAATTGAATATTAAAACATACACATTTTACAGTAAATTCATACATTTCTATTCTTATAACGATACGTTAATCACTATATTAATTACTTACTAAGTGGAGTCCTGGTGGAGTGCGGTGGGTTAATGCACTGGACTGCAAGTCTTGTTTGGACCACAAGGTTGCCCGTTGAAGCTCACCAACTGCTCCTAGGAAACCCTATACAGGGCACCTATGAATTGGAACTGACTCAATGGCACTTAACAACACCAAGACTGTATATATTACAAAACCCATACGGCTTTTGTTCATGTTAACTGCATGGATAAGAATGATAGCTATGTATGTCTGTTTTCTTCTAAAGAATAAACCATATTCTTTCATAGCATGATCACTTTAACCTAAATAGTTTAGGACCTAACTAGTTGCCAGTCTATTTACAATCCATTGCCCTCTTTTAATTTGGAATCCATTGTTCTCTTTTGATTCTGTGAGATATCTTAAGAACTAGTGACAGGGGATTCTAATATTATGTTATCACAGTTTTAGTTTTGGAACACCTTTAGAAACAACAAGTAATTAATTTCAGAAAATTACATGAGATCTAATGTTTGAGTGTATCTTTACAGTTTTTTCAATATGTTTTACCCACTGAGATAATGAAAATATATAAGTAGAAATTATCAATGACTTATTTATTTTATAGTAGGACACTTTTAAGAAATGAATTATGCATGTATCTAAAAAAGTCTTAGTTCCACCAGATTCCTTATAGCTTTTCTATGAAAATTCATCAAATTAAAAATATGTCATGGCATGTGAAACACCTATCTACCTATCTAATCTCAGGGTGACTGCCAACAAATATAAGATTCATAGTTTCATCTGTATATTTAGTTTAACTGATTTAAAATAAAGACTAAAACAAAACGAAATACAGAAGGGAAGAGAAAAATCTAACAAAATTGAGGTCTCAGAAGTTGTTTTGGTCTATAAAACACTGAAGAAATCATTCACTTTGGGCAAGAAATTTATTGGCATATAATGGTACCTTCATTTTGAGATGCAAAGCAATTATCCTGTAGTGAAATGAGTCATCTGTTTCATTTAGCTAAGTAGGGAGAAGTGGATAGGGTTCATCATAGAGTAGACTGTGTTGGCCTGGGTTCCACAGATGCACTGTCAGTTGTTTGCTCTGCTGTGTGTGCATCAATGCACTGCATGCAGTTGTTTGATATCTAGTGATTGGCGAGGCATGAGATGCATAACTGCATATAGAAACTAGTGCACGGAGCACATTGAGCAACTTATGTGTTGTCCTAGGAGCCACCATTATATACAAATATCTAATTTTCAAGAAGCCTGCTTTCTAAAATATGACCTTTTAGTCTCTGCTTTTGATGTCATTCCTGGGTCAAAATTCACTACAGTTTTATGTGAAGTAACTTTTATTTTCTAGTAAAACAAACAGATTTTTAGATTGAATACGTTTTGTTGCTGTTGTTTTAAATTAATTATTTTTTCCTCAGAAAATATATGAGCAGTATTCATTGCATTAAAAAAAAAAAAAAAAAAAACAACACTAAGAGTTACATATACTTATATCTTTCACTATATGTTGTAAGTGCTTTTAAAAACTGAAGATTTATTTTTTTAAGGTACCAAACCATCATTTTTTAAAATGCAATGAGGGTTACTCCATAAAAGAGGAGTAGACTAGCTTATCTTTTAAAAACAATCATGAAATGCACAGATTCTGTTAGAGATGCTATTTAAAAGATATTTAAAAATATTTCTTATCTTTTTCCAAGTAAAATATATTATGAGATGATACTGAAAATATGAACAGAATGCAGTTTAAATTATAAGATAGAATTACTTACTGGATAGATTGACTTGGTAATTTTTATGAAATTAAGTTTAGAGTATTTTACAGTTTTCTGAAGAATAAAACCACTGGAATTATAATAGCAATATACTGTAAAGAAGATATTTATTCACATTACTTACTATGTTTATCCCTCAATATCTTTAAAGAAATCGAGTAAATATAAAAGTATATATAATACTTAAAATAATTATTTTACAGGTATTTAAAAGATATGGTAGTTTATGTGCATTTATATGCTCCTTTTTTAGTAAAGAGTTTTCTGGTGAAAGTTTTATTTTTAATAATAAAAGCATTATGTTTAACATCATAAATTAAAGCAAAATTTTCTCTTTTGCACTGTTTCTCAGAAGCCCTTTCAGAAACATTAATAGATGCTTTTTAAAAAATCAAGAAATAAATAATAAATTAATTGATTATTTTAAATTTTTGAGTGACTTTGTTTGTTGTTGTGAAGTGCCACTGAGTCAGTTCCAACCCATAGTGACCCTGTATAATAGGGTTTCCGAGGGGCAGCTGGTGAACTTGAACTGCCGACCTTGCAGTTCAAACAGCTTTGCAATCTGGTGCATTAACCAGTGACTTTCATTGAACTTGTTAACTTTAAATTAATTGACATTTAAAATCTTGTTAACTTTATGTTAATTGACATTTAATTTCACTAAATTTTGACTTAAGGACTGAAATAGAAGACTTTTTTTTCTTATTTGCTTGCATTTAATTTTGGGACATAATTACGTACAAAAATTATTCTCAAATTTGTATTTCATATTAACAAACAGTAAATAGAGTTTAAAAGCAATTATCATGTATTTTCATTTAAGTGATTAAGCACTAAGGTACTTAATCTGCCCCCTTTAAATACAGAGTACATGGCATATTATTATCATCCTACCTATTGTTATGGGATTAAATGATGAACATTTTTAGACTGTTGTTAAGTGCCATGAGTTGGTTCTTACTCATAGCTACCTTGTCCTGTGGTTAGCAGTCTAGTGCTTATCCACACCAATACACCTTTTTGAGAATTTTGTTGCAGTAGCAAAGTGCTGTTGAGTCAGTTCTGACTCATAACAACCATGTACAGGGACTCCAAGGAGTGGCTGGTGGGTTTGAACTGCTAACCTTTAGTTGTGGCTAAATAAAGGGTTTTTCAAATTTTAAAATATCACTATCCTTTGCAGAACTAGATAGGAAATATTTAACTTTTGCTATCCTGTTTATTTCATTTTTGTGCATTTCTTAGGTATTTTGTGATAAAGACTATTAATTAGATACATTAATTTTTTTCATTGCTAATCTCTTTTTCTGTATCTGTCTCAGCAACAAATGTATTTCTCTAAAGAACTTTACCTCTAAAGTAGTCCCTCCTCTTTTTACTGACTGCTTGGATAATGGATCTCATAAATAATGGAATACTCAAAGATTTGATTTAGTGCCTGTGTTTCATCAGACGTTAGTTTACTGTTAGTTGTTAGGAACTTCTGTTTAGGTAACATATAACCAAACTTTTAGTACTTGAGTGTTAGAAATTTTACCTCTAATATTATGTCTAAATTGTTAGATATAGTAGAACTATTGAATAAAGAAAATAATTATTTCATTGGCTGTAAATGGTGCTCAAATGCCTTAACTATGTGCTGAGAACTATCAAATCTTTCAAAGTAATAGAATATATACATACATATATTCATACACTAGAAAGAGAAATCCTTGGTGACACGGTGGTTAAAGTAATTTGTTGGTAACCAAAATGTTACTTTCAATCAAATTCCTTCTTCAAAGGAACAAAGATGTACCAGTGTATTTCTATAAACATTACATTGTTGGAAACCCTATGGGACAGATTTGCTCTATTCTACTGGGGTGCTATAAATTGAATGACTCATATGTATTATTATATACATATCTATATTTATCTGTCTATAGTTTTACATTATTTAGGAATCATTGACTTTTTGAAAGTCTTTTATGTAAGAATTTTGTTGTTTTATTATATTTCCAAGTAGGGATTTATATCTCTGTAAACTTTAAAAATGTCTAATTTGTTTTCCTTAAGTTTTCTTTTTCTTGAGCAGGAAGCCCAAAGGAAGAGAATGATAGCAATTCATGCTTGGAAGCATCAGCTTTTTGTTCATTAATTATATTTTGTATCATACATTTGCAGTATCATTTTATAAAAAAAGAAATTCTGCCCTGCATTATATCTAATACTTACGTTTTTGAAAACACAAAAAATGAAGTTTTGACTATTTGGGGAGTTTGTGAACTTCATTGCCTCAATGAAATGGAGGATTTCTTTCATGCTTAAAACTAAAAACAAAACATTAAAAAAAAAAAAACCAACAAAACTCTCTTTTAAAATGTAATTTTATTTGTATACATTGTACTGAATTTGGATACTAATCTAATGTTCTCTTGTTATTTTAAGTCATTGAGTGGATAAAGTATCATGAGTATTGGGTGGAATATTTGGAGCGTTCTTAAAATTGCTTCTTTATATGACTTTATACCATAAACTATTTAGTCATTTTAACTAAGAAAGAATTTCAGGATTCTGAAGGTTTGGCCTCATTTATTCTATCCAATCTAGCTAATCTATACTCCTTGCCCAAAATGTCTAATAATTTCTGGTTTCATTACTAGCAGTTATATTGAAAGGTATAAAATGAAATTTTCTCCTATAAGTCAATATTTGCATAAAACTGCTAAATTGATTTTTCTATTAAGTCCTTCATTTCACTTTACATATCCATTTCATACTTGTTATTAGATCCCTCTCTGGGCGCATTGTTGGAGGTGTGTGGTGGTTCTTTACCCTGATCATAATCTCATCCTACACGGCTAATTTAGCTGCCTTCCTGACTGTAGAGAGGATGGTATCGCCCATCGAAAGTGCTGAGGATCTTTCTAAGCAAACAGAAATTGCTTATGGGACATTAGACTCTGGCTCCACTAAAGAGTTTTTTAGGGTAAGAGATTTCTGATTTTGTTCTATTGATACTGTTTTTTTAAAAGTATAATGTATTTAAACTTTGTTCCCTCTTGTCCTTCTCAAATGTGCTCTATGAAATAGCCTACATCTTTTTACTCTGTCTCAATATTTGTCATGGCTCCTTTATCTGTTTCCATTGCTGTCCCTATTCTATCCTTGTCCCTATTCTTATCCTTATTTTTATCTATATTTCTTTGCTAATTTCTAACTCCTTAAGAGAAAAACCATTAATATGGCAACGAAATTTTAGAAAAATTATGTTCTTTGGGAACAAAACCGAATTAAAGAATAGTTTAGATTATCCATATATATTTTTTAACAATACAGTGTTGTTTTTCATTTTCAAATAAGTAGGACTGCATCTAATTTACATAGTTTGCTATTTAAAAACTTACACTCAAACTAGTTATGTAAATACTCTGTGAGGAAACATTGTATTCATATGGAAAACTTCTTAATCTTCTGTGCAGACCTTTGAAAGGAAAAGCTAACAAAGGATTATCTCACATCCTGACATTCAATGTGGGTGTCATTGTGACAATATGATTGCTGTATGTGGTGTATTTATTGATTTCTGTGGTCTTTTGTTTTCTATTTATGGGTGAGCACAATGTTGGAATATTTTTGTTCCATTCTATTATCTCTACATGAGAATTCTGTCTATTAAAATGTTTAAATAAAGCTGAAAAGCTTAGGTCTCAAGCCAACATATATGACAAATTTTGATAAACCATGAATATCTTTGATGATATCCAAGTTTGTCTGGGTAAGATACAGGCAATTTACTCCAGAATTAGGGCAAAGAACTCAACTTGAGAAACCGTTGAAGAAGAAATTATGACTTAAGTACTCATGTTACTTTGTATCTAGTTCCTTTTTTCAAATTATTTAACTAACTAAAGATTGAAAATGTGTTAGGAGAAAAAGTGTTGGGGATAGATAGTCACAAGGGTTGAAATACAATAACTTGAATATATATGAGACAGATATGACCTTAATTATTTTATTAGGTATATTTTAATTTTAGAAATGTGGTCCAACTGTTAGTAGTTCCTTAAACTTTAATGTGATTTTAAGCATAAATGTTTTAATATGGGCTTATTATTAATGACAATTTACCATCACTTTTGGACTCGTCTGTCTGTCGTGCTGTGGTGGTTTGAGTTGCTGTGATTCTGAGGGCTATGCCACCGGTGTTTTAAATAACCAGCAGGGTCACCCATGGTGGAAAGGTTTC
>NW_006408630.1:6157671-6159157 GCF_000296735.1 Chrysochloris asiatica
GACAACAACAACAACAAATGCCTTGATATAGCAAAGTGTTCTAGCATTATCAAAGTTATTTTGTTGTTGTTGTTGTTAAGTGCCATAGAGTCAGTCTGGACTCATAGTGAACCTGTATAGGGTTTCTGAGGAGTGCTTAGTGGGTTTGAACAGCTGACCTTGTAGTTCAAAATCCAGTGCTTATTCTACAATGCCACAATATGTTTATTAAAATAAATTATAATGTTGCTTTATTCTTCAGTTAAAGTATGTTTGAAGTACCTTGTTATTTATCACCTTAACATTACTTGTTTTTATCTTATATATGTTGTTCTGTTACTAGTCCTACTACTGAAATAAGTGAGATGTATCAATGAGGCAGCATCAAGATGTACATAATGAGATAATGATTTGCTTGATGCTATATCAGTTGATAAGGAGCTCTGGTAGCATAGTGGTTATGATTCGGGCTGCTAACCTCAAAGTCAGCAGTTTGAAATTCCCAGCCATTCCATGGGAGAAAGATGAAGCTTTCTGCTCCTGTAAAGACGTACAGCCTTGAAAACTCTATGCAGGGTCACTATGAGTAGGAACCGACTCCATGACATACCACCACTACCACCACCACCGTATCTGTTGATTAAAATAATCCTATTTCCAGTTACTCTCTTCTTGATGAGTATGTCTCTGTTAAAAGTCTTTAGTCTTTGCAGTAGCAATAAAACTGAGTTAATTGAGTTTATTTTTGACCCATAGCAACTTCATGTGATAGCTGTTCCATGGAAGAAAGACATGACATCTGCTTCCATAAAGCTTACAGCGTAGGAAAGCCCGTGGGGGCAGTTCTACTTTTTCTTATAGTTCAATAAATCAAAACAGACTTGATGGCAATCCATTTAGATTACAATAATGCCAACTATTCTCTGTTCAACACATGTATGTTTACAGAGTTACTCTGTATATTTCCACTCAGTCATTCAGTCTTGGTGTGGTGTTGTAAGATAAGCACTGTGAATTAATGTGCTGGACAGCAAAGTCATTTGAACCCCAAGGTTGGTTGTTCAAGCTCACCAGACACTCTCGGAAACTGTATCATTATGGGTCGTTAAGGGTTGGAACCGACTTGATAGCACTTAACAGCAGCAACTACTAACCACTAGGTGAGCAGTTCAAACCCACTAACTGCTCCTTGGAAACCCTACATAGTGTTCCTATGAGTTGTAACTAACTCAATGGCATTAAACAGCAATTCTAGAAACATGTCCTTTAATCACCAACCTTCCATGGCCACTGTACTAAAATTCTATAGACGACTCTTGGCAATGAATGCATTTACTTTTGTGTTTCTTCTCTCAAGTGCACTAAGTCTGGAGATCTTGGTGTCAATTTGCAGTATGTTTTGTGGCTACATGTATGTTTTCCAAAGAAATTCATGGTGCATCATTTGCCTATAAGGTGCATATAAGGCAATGTAGCTAACTTTCTCTAGAGAAATAGAGAAGGGTGG
>NW_006408630.1:6159257-6181757 GCF_000296735.1 Chrysochloris asiatica
AATTCCCAAAGCTATTATTAATAACTTATATTAATAACATATTAATGATAGCTTTGGGAATTATTAATAAATATATTATCTCTTTGGATCTCACAACATTTCTGTCCAATCACTAGGACAATAGTTTCTGTTGTATTTTTAAAGTGAAATTTTAAAGTGAAATTTAGGAATTTGACCAAATTTAGACTGAGGCTTTTTATTGCTAGCCAGGGTTTTACTCCTAACATGGGCTTTTTTTATTTGCAAAGCAAGGTCTCACTGTTTTCATGTTCTGATCTTGTTTACATCCATATTTACATTAGTAAGGCTAGAGTTTGGCAGCAGAGACAAGAAAAAAGAAAGTTTCTTCCTAACCCTTATCTGTAGAGAACTGAGATATATATGCTACATTCCTTCACAAGAAACATAGTTCTTGTCAAAATAACTTCAAGAGGAACTGTTGATGGCTCGACTTACATAAGATCTTAGTGCAGATTATGTTGCAGTCAGCTTCTTCTTTGAAAAAGGAGTGTGAACTCAAGTGTGTGCCACATTCTTTATCCCGTGTATGCCAGTAAAAGAAAAAGTAAGCATACATCACCACAGTGAATAGGAACCTTTATTGTTCATTGTTCCATGCAAATACATGATATGATTGCAATCTGGAAAATTATGCAGACAAGGATTTGTTTCTTAAAATGGATTAAATAAAAAAGTGCTCCTAGATTGTGAATTATTTTGAGAAATTTTGCTAACTGGATTAATGTTTGATAATTTTGTACTTTAATGATAATGGTAAGGGGAAAAATTTTTATTCTTGCTTCTGAATCCAAAGATGTTTCATAGGACACTGTGGCTTTTCAATTAAACACATTAAGTCTCTTATATTTTCACAAAATTTTGTTACATTAGTGTAGAGGGATTAAATAATATATCCCTTCTCAAAGCATTTCTCTTTATAAAGTATTGTTTGAAATGTGCTGAAGCTAATACGAGACATGTACTTAAAGTCAAGGTGTATTTTATTTTCACAACTATTTTTTTTTCTTCATTCCTCAGTAGTCTTTTTATTAGCTGTAGTCTAGTTTAACTTCTAATTTCCTTCTGAAAAGTGTCACAAAGAAAATTATTTTGGTTCTATCGCTAAAATTAGCATTCACCACACATTGTGTGTCCCTCTATGTCTCAACAGTTGAAGGTAGAGTGAGGATACAGGAAGGCTGGCAGATTGATGATCAGCTTGCCAGGAAAGGGGATATAGATGGAGTGGGCAGAGGCCAGAACTGAAGACGGACTCTGTGTCCTCCGGACATCTGTTTTTCTTACTCTCAGGTCTAAGAAAGTTAATTACATGTTGAAGAAGAAACTTTTGTCATTTGTTAAATGCTAAAGCTCTATCATTTGTCTTATGTTTTCTAATGTGGTTTTATTTGGATTTCCTGATCAAATTTTCCTTTGTACGTTCTTTTGCAATTAAGTATTTTATTATTTATATTGTTGTCATATTACATAATTTATCAAGCCATCTTTCTGTTCCTTTACAGCAAAAATTTTGTATTTAGTCATTAGAGAAACTGATTTGAGAGGTTAGACCATTGTCTAGTTTTTTAATGATAAACAACTCACCAAAGGATTAAACTAGCTTAAGACCATGTGGACATTTTACATGGCTAGTTTTAATATGGAAATCAGAACTCTGAACTTGCAGTATTTTTGTTTCAGTATCTTCAGTTGCTTATTATTTCAATCATTAATTGCTCATAGGCAAGATCAGGCTGAAGCTAAAGAAATATCACTATTTTTACATTTTCATAGTGATATTTGTGAGATTTGGAACTTGGTGGGATAGCCTTGTTTTTCTGAATCTTGCAAGATTTTTCTTTATCACTTTTCTATCACACTCTAATAAGAATCCTACGTACCCAAAGAGTGTTTCTTTTCAGTTTTTTAGGACTGGAAAAGAAATGAAACCGTTTTACATTATTAGCATAATTATTAAAATTATATATATATATATATAAGATTCACTTTTTGATACAGTGCAGACTGTGAGAACTGGATCTCAACAAGTTTGTCTTATTTTTCCTGATCACACACATTTTTATAAGATTTTTGGCTTTCCTGGGTATACTGTAAAACCTTTTAGCATCAATTTATTTAGTTTATTTATTTCTTTTACAAAAGTACTGAAACAAATTTTATGTCAATACCCTTATCAAAAAACTCTTGGTCCCCTCAACTTTACCAAATTTCTTCAAAGAATTGATATTCCTAAAAGCATGTGTTTAACTTAAAACCTCAAACGCTTTTCAAATGGTAGATCTTCATCATCTTTATTTGGATTGTGACTCCACAATTTCTTCAAGGATTATATAGCCCATTTCTGTGGTAATTTCTTTGTTGATATCGACAGACTCAGCACTGACCTTATTTCCTGAAATACAATTATAAATGTCATTTATTGTGTTCTGAATGATGTTATGGGGCTGCATAGCTGATTCATTTTATATGCCATCACTAATGCCTAATGAGAAACAATGATTGTTTAAAGTATTTTCTTCAGCTTCTTCTTTAATCATTTTGACTAATCACTTAAGAAATTGAATTACATCAAGGCCATCAATTTTACCTGAAATCTCTGATGCCATCTTTCTCATCTCAATTTTGAGTATCACTTTTTGAAACAACAGCTTGTGTAGTTTATACAGGAATCACATCAACTACGTCTGTAGAAAGAAATGATACAGAACCTCAATCTCACCAATCACAACAAGGCCAGGGACCAACTGTGGAACAGAATATCAATTGTTCATATGCACGTTCACGTTGAAGAAAATTGAAACAATTCCACATGAGTCAAAGTACAAACTTGAGCACATCCCATATGAATTTAAAGGCTAGCAAAGGAATAGAAATGATGTATTGAGTACTCATGACTGAAGACCAAGTGTGTTGTGGGACAATATAAAGGACATTATACAAAAGGTTATTAAAAAGATAGGAAAGAAAGACCAAATTCCATTAAGAGATTCTGAAACTTGCTCTCGATGTAAAGTAGCTAAAGTGGATGAAGTAAAAGAGCTGAATAGATTTCAAAGGTACATGAAGACAAAACAAAAGTGTTAAAATGAAATGTGCAAAGACTTGGAGTCAGGAAACCAAAAAAGAACATACTATGTTTTCTAAAGCTGAAAGAACTGAATAAAAACTACAATTCCTGGCTTGCAATATTAAAGATTCTATCCTGGTGTGGTGCTGTGGGTTAAAGCACTGGACTGCAAGGTCACTTTGAACTGAAAGGTTGGTGGTTCATTACCAGTCGTTCCTTGGAAACCCTATACAGGGTTGCTACGAGTTAGTACTGACTCGACAACACTTAACAACAACAACAATGGATAAAATATTGAATGATGCAGAAACTATCAAAAGAATATGGAAGGAATACACAGACTGGTTGTGCCAAAAATAACTAGTCAATCATCATCCATTTCAGCAGATAGTATATGAACAAGAATTGTTGGTTCTATGAGATGAAGTCCAAGCTGCACTGAAAGCATTGACAAAGAAAGAGCCTCCAAAACTGGCAGGGTATCAATTGAGATGCTTCAACAATGCTGGAAGTACTCATTTGTCTATGTCAAGAAATTTGGAAGACAGCTACCTGGCCAACTGACTGGAAGAGTTCCATATACGTGCCCATTCCAAAGGAAGGTGATCCAAAAAAATGCAGAAATTATTGAAAAGTGACATTAATACTTATAATAAAAACATGTAAGTAAAACTATGCCAAAGATAATTAAAATATGTATGCAGCAGTACATCCATAGGAAACTGCCAGAAATTCAAATCTAGTTCAGAAAAGAATGTACAGCAAGGTATATTAGAGGGATTTTCACTACAGACAGAGCCAGAAAGATATTTATCTGTGTTTCATTGACTATGAAAAAACATTCAACTAAGTGGATCATAAAAAAATTGTAGCTAGCATTAATTGTGTTCATAAAGAAGCTATACATAGAATAAGAGCAATCATTAGAACACAACAAGGGAGTTTGGGTTGTTTAAAGTCAGGAAAGGTGGTGTCACTAGGAAAGTGCAGGAAGCATTGATGGTACTCCCTGACACTGTTAGAAAACATGACACCAAAATTATGTGAGGGCCTGGGGTAGCAGTGACAGCAGGGGTGGGTGGGTCAGTGCCTCTCCAGGAGCAGTCACTAAGGCAAAGGATTACTAGGTTGTTATTACCTGTCATTCAATGTAGTAAAGAGTCATCACCTCCCTCATTACCAGTGTAGTCCTAACTGGTCATCCCTGCAAGTCATGCTCCAATCAGAGTGTGGGTAAGTGAGCCACAGTTCTAGTCATTGGACAGAGAGAATGGTTAGTGCTTTGGCCAACAGAAGACAGTAGTCGCTTTCTAGAGCCACCAGGGCGGGTGGGAGGGTCAGGGCACAGCATAATGCTTACTCTGCCCACCATGGTTACATTTCCTGGCTGGCTCTGGCCATCTGGGGTAGGATGCCACCATGAGTTATCACACTGGTGACACCAAACTTAGTGACACAACTGCTTACAGTTGTATCCCTTCCCCATATTTATTCAATTGCTATGCTAACCAATAATTAATCTGAGAAGTGGTATATATGAAGAAGAATGAGGCATCGGGATTAGAGGAAACCTTATTAACAATTTGCATTATACAAATCACACAGCCTTGTTTACTAAGAGTGAGGATTTGAAGGCTTGCTAATTAAGATCAAAGACAATAGCCTTTAGTATGGATTGCCAATGAACAATAAAAAATACAGACATCCTTACAATGGGACCAACAAGCAAGAGCTAGAAAAAAATATTGAAGTTGTCAAAGATTTTCATTTAACTTAGGTACACAATTGGCACTCATGTCATCAGCAGTCAAGAAATCAAATGACACATTGCAGTCTAAAGTATTAAAATGCAAAGATGTTACCTTGAGAATTAAGCTGCACCAGACCGGAACAAAGCCATGGTATTTTAAGTCATCTCATATGCATGTGAAAGCTGCACAGTAAGAAAGATTGAAGAATACTTGATGTATTGGCGTTACAGTGTTGATGAAGAATACTGAATATAGCATCAACTACCAGAAGAATATCTAATGCAAGTAAAGTTTTGCTGAAGGTAATACAGAAACAGCTACAATCATACATTGACAGAGAACTTCCAGAGGTCCAAGCCAGATTCAGAAGAGGCTGTGGGACGAGGGATATCATTGCTGATGTCCGATGGATCTTGGCTGAAAGCAGAGAATATAAAAAAGATGCTTACCTGTGCTTTATTGACTATGCAAAGGCTTTCAAGTGTGTGGATCATGACAAGCTATGGACAACATTGCAAAGTATGAGTATTCCGGAACACTTAATTGTACTCATGAGGAATCTTTATGGGGACCAAGAGACAGTTGTTCGAACAGAATATGGGAACACTGAATGGTTTAAAATTAAGACAGTTGTGCGACAAGGTTGTATTATTTCAGCATACTTATCCAACCTGTATGCTGAGCAAATCATCCAAGAAACTGGGTTCTATGAAGAAAAGTGTGGCATCAGGATTGGGGGAAGACTCATTAACAACCTGAGATATGCAGATGATATAACCTTGCCTGCTCAAAGTGAAGAGGCCTTAAAACATTTACTGATGAATATCAAAGAGCACAGCCTTCAGTATGGATTACATCTCAATGGAAATAAAACAAAAATCCTCACCACTGGACCAATAAACAACATTCTTATCAACAGAGAAAAGACTGAAGTTTTCAAGGACTTCATTCTTCTTGGATCAACTATCAACACTCACGATAGTTGAGTCAAGAGATCAAATGATGTATTGCATTAAGCAAATCTGCTGCACAAGACCTTTATAAAGTGTTGAAGAGCAAAGATGTCAGCTTGAGAACTAAGGTGCACCTGACCCAAGCCATGGTTGTATTTTCAATAACCTCATATGGATGTGAAAGCTGGACAGTGAATAAGGAAGACCATAGAAGAATTGATGTCTTTGAGTTATGGAGCTGGAGGAGAATATTTAAAGTGCCATGGGCTGCCAAAAGAACCAATAGATCTGTTTTGGAAACAGTGCAGCCAGAGTGCTCCTTAGAGGCTAAGATGGCCAAACTTCGTCTCTTTTACTTTGGACATATTGTCAGGAGAGAGCAGTCGCTGGAGAAGGATATTGTGTTTAGTAAGGCGGAAGGTCAGAGGAAGACCCCCAATGAGATGTATTGGCCAAGTGGCAACATCGACAGATTGAGTTGATAGTGTGGCAACAATAGTGAGGTTGGCCCAGGATTGGGCAGTGTTAGGTTCTGCTGTGCATAAGGTCACTATGGGTTGGTACCGACTCAAAGGCACCTAACAATAACAATAAAAATACCAGAACAAACAAATCTGTCTTGGAAGACTTGCAGTCAGAATGCTCCTTGGAAATAAGGATGATAAAATTTATCTCATGCACTTTGGACATGTTGTCAGGAGGATGAATGATCAGTTCCTGGAGAAGACCATAATGCTTGGTAAAGTGGAGGGTCAGTGAAGAAAATAGTAAGATGCTCAATGATTTGGAGTGACACAGTGATTACAGCAATCAAACACTGACTGAAACAATTGTGAGGATGGCATAGGTCTGGGCAGTGTTTTGTTATTTTACATGGAAATAGAGTTGGTATATATTGGATGACACCTAACAACAATAGTTTAATATTTTGAGTAATGCCATTTTCCAGAGGTTATAGGACTGGCATTTTGAATAATCAATTTCATATTGAACAGGGACAGTGACAAATAGCATTGTCAACAAACAAAATAATGCTTTATTTGAGAATGGAAGAACTTGAGACCCTGGCCCTCAACCACCCTTCGGGTCTGGAATGGGACAAATCTTCATGGCCCAATTTTCAACCAAGTAATAGATAAGCATATAGGGGGAACAACACTAATAAGATATACTCACCATGGAATGGTCAATCATTAAAGATCAAAAAGGCAACATTTGCCTAAAGACAAAGTTGAGAAGGAATAGGAAGTAGGGTAGAATGGAAATGGAACCACAAGGAGGAAGTGAAAAAACTATTGCAAGGTGGGGATATCAATCATTGAGATAAAACAAAGTGTATGATTTGTTGAAGGTAAAACTGTTGATCTTCTCTATAAATAGTCACTCAATTCACAATAAATATTAAAACAAAAGAAAGTTTTTTTTATATATTATTGTTGAGTTTATTTATAATGTCTCCGTAAATTGATCCTGTCATCTGAAGTTTTTTTTTTTCATCCCAAACCCTTATTACTGTAATATGATTACTTTAGATATTCTTGAAGCTCTGTGATGTCTCACTCTTCATGCTATCTCAATTGTACCATCACCAAAGGTTTTCAAGAAGATAAGATATGCTTTAGAAAACTGACCCTGTAGTCATTTTCCCCTTCATTTTTGGAGTCCTGTCAAGTGTTGCTCTGTAAAATGACATAGTCCTGTAGGATAATTACTGGAATGCTAACCTGAAGGTCAGAAGTTCACATCCATCAGCTACTTCTTGGAAAACTATACAGGGCCTTTAGGAGTTGGAACGGAATCAAAAGTACTTAACAACAACAATTAGTAGTCAATGTTTTTAGTATCATATTTCCTTATAATCTCTTTCAATGCTATGGATCTGTTTTGAACAATGTGTTTGTCAACTTTGTTTGAATCTCCAAAACACATTGTAAGTTATTCTATATGTATATATATAGATATAGATATAGATATAGATATAGATATAGATACAGATATACAGCAGAATGAAGCACTGTCTGGCCTATGCCATAATAACTGTTATGTTAGAGTCCATTGTTGCAGACACTGGATCAATCCATCATCAATCATATTTTGAGTGCTTTCTAACTTGAGGAGCTCACCTTTGGGTACTATATCAAGCAATGTTCCATTGCTATTCATAAGGTTTCAGGGGCTAATCTAAAAGGACCACCTTTTTCTTCTTCCTAGTAGTATGGTAATGTAGGATAAGCACTGGACTGGTAACCATTAACGTTGGTGGTTCAAATCCACCAATCGTTCCTCAAAAACTCTATTCAGGATTGCTATGAGTTGGAACCAATTCAACGGCAATTAACAACAATAACAGTGGAGTTTAGTCTAGAAGCTTCACTGAAACCTTTCCACAATGAGTCACCCTGCTGGTATTTGAAATACTAGTGGCATAGATTCTAGCATCACAGAAACATGCAAACTATTACAGTAATCTTTAGGTATGACTGATACTTTAATAATAAATCCATCTAATATTGCTAGCCCTAACTCTGTAATATATCATATTTTGTTAAATAAGTTGATGATGCTTAAGATACTGTATGTTGACAGTAGGTCTTAGATAGACCAATTTTGTAACCTTATTTAAAAATAAAATTCATGATCAAGATGGATCACTTGCTCTTTCTCTTTAATTATAAATTCACATTATATGTGTTGCATGCACATGTAATTATTGCAAAATATAATAATCGCTTTGTTAACTGTGTCTGGGCCAGCTAAACTTTTATTGGAACATTTTAGTAATGTTATTATCCCCCATCATATGAGAATGAAAACATAGGAAAATATCACTTGCAATTTAAACTTGAAGTCATCATTTTCCAAGAGGGAAATTACTCAAAGAATATGATTCTATTTATAATGTATGTATCAAACTTACTCAGTACTTCTCATATTTTAAAATAATTTTAATGTGCCAAATGAGAGCTAGGTGGCTTTCGCTTAGTAATTTTACTTCCAGTCACTTAAAATGTTTCACTAATCTATTTTATTTGGACATCAGTTTACTTATAAATAAACCATCCACAAATATTTAATATGTTTTTTAAGTTTTATAATATTGTCAAGTGGCTTTTTCTTCTTAACAGAACGTTATTTACCTAAACACAAAGTCTGAAAATTCACGCCTCAAATCTGTATTAAAGATTTGGATATGCAATTTTTATTTCTGACTCATCTATGAGCTAACAAGCTATGCTAATTTAGGCAAATTACTGAATTTTCCTCTGAGTCTTGCTCCTTTTATTCCTTAAGTAAATAGCTTAGTACATATTTTTGTTAAAGACTCATTCTAGTGCTAATCATTCAATAACTTGAAGTTTGTTAAAATTTCTTTTATGTATATTCTTTGCCATTTAAAAATTTTTAAGTAAGATCAATGGGATCAGTTCAGTGTTAGAAAAATGAAAGGCTATGGATTCTTTAATAATATTTGAAAATCAACTTTCCCTGTAAAAAAAAATATTAAAAAAATAATTAAACCTACAGAAGAATTCGGAATGGTTTAAAATTAAGAAAGGTGTGACAGGGTTGTATTCTTTCACCATATTTCAATCAGTGTGTTGAGCAAACAATCTGAGAAGCTGGGTTTTATGAAGAAAAATGTGGCATCAGAATTGGAGGATTTTTGTTTAAAAATCTGCATGTTTAACAATATGCAGATACAACCTTGCTTGCTGAAAGTGAAGAGGACTTAAAATATTTACTGATGAAGATCAAAGAGCACAGCCTTCAGTATGGATTGTATCTCAATGTAAAGAAAACAAAAATCCTCACCATTGGACCAATAAACAGCATTCTTATCAATGGAAAAAAGATTGAGGTTTTCAAGGACTTCATTCTTCTTGGCTCAACTGTCAACACTCACAGAAGCAGCACTCAAGAGATCAAACGACGTATTGCATTAAGCAAATGTGCTGCACAAGACCTTTTTAAAGTGTTGAAGAGCAAAGATGTCAGCTTGTGGACTACGGTGTGCCTGACCCAAGCCATGGTGTTTTCAATAACCTCATATGCGTGCGAAAGCTGGACAGTAAATAAGGAAGCCCATGGAAGAATTGATGCTTTTGAGTGATGGTGTTGGAGGAGAATATTGAAAGTGCCATGGGCTGCCAAAAGAACCAACAAATCTGTGTTGGAAGAAGTGCATCTAGAGTGCTCCTTGGAAGCCAGGATGGCCAAACTTCATCTCTCATACTTTGGACTTATTGTAAGGAGGGACCAGTCGCTAGAGAAGCACATCGTGTTTGGTAAGATGGAGGGTCAGAGAAAAAGAGGAAGACCCCCAGTGAGATGGATTGGCAAAGCATCAGTGGGCTTAAGCGTGGCAACAATTGTGAGGTTGGCCCAAGATCGGACCGTGTTTCATTCTGTTGTGCATAGGATCGCTATGAGTCGGTACTGACTCGATGGCACCTAACAACAACAACACAGAAGAATTCACATGATACAAATCAAATATACACTTATGTAATGTTGTTGTTGTTAGGTGCCCTGGAGACAGTTCCGACTCATACCCTGTACAGGGTTTCCGACGCTGTAAATCTTTATGGGAGCAGAAACCCTTATCTTTATCCGAGGGAACAGCTGGTAGTTTCGAACTGCTGACGGTGAGATTAGCAGCCCGATTGGTAACCACTACACTACCAGAGCTATTTCCTATTAATTGTAATCATTTATAAATTGATTATTATATTTAAAGAAAATGAGGAAGAAACTGTGGCGAATCCATATAAAATGTCCATAATCACATAATAAAACTGAATTTTTGAATGATAACAAAAATATTTTTATTGACATAATTTATGACTTCAAGAAATTGCCAATTTGAACATAATTTTCAATCCAAAAGTTATGTTAAACATCAAATTTTAATTAAGTTATGTAAACAAAGAAATACCTAAGAAAATATTTTTATTTGCCCTCATTCAAGTGTTTACCATTAATTTTATGTGAGATAAATAGTGTGCTTTTTGATTATGTAGACAAAAATCAACACATGAGCAGAAACTCGTGCTTTTTCAGACAGATTATGAGTTGTTGCTGGTGGTGGTTGTGTGCCATGGAATTGGTTCCGACGCCTAGTGACCACTCCATAGTGTTTCCAAGGCAGTAAAACTTTACAGGAGCAGAAAGCCTCATCGTTCTCCTGCGAAGCGACTGATAGATTCCAACTGCTAACCTTCTGGTTAGCAGCCCAGCTCTTAAAACACCCTATGCTACTAGGATTCCTTAGATATTAAGAAGTGCTAAATTGATTAAATGTTCACAAAATGTTTTTATTGATAAATGAAACGTCTTATTTCATTTCCTTTTCCACTTATATACACTGTGGAGATCTATTTCTGCAGGTGAATTTTCCTCTGAGAAAATAATAAAAAGAAAAAAATGAAGAGAAATTATCTTTTTTACTTTTCTCCATTTGACAAAATATTTAAATTAGAAAAACTAATTTTTAAAATATCTAGAATTTTTATCATCTCTATATGTGAAATACTGAATGAATACTTTTAATGTTTCATCATTTTGTCCTTTTTTTTTTTTTTTCTGTTGCTGTTGTCATTGGCAAATGAAGTGGAAAAGTAACATCAAAGCTATTCGAGCCAGGTTACAGAGCACTTTTGTATTTTTATTACATTTTATTCCTGGTTTGTAGCATGTTCATGCTCCTGAAATTTTATTTTATGAGCATACTGAAATTTCATACAGTTTTTAATATAGGCACTGTAGGATAAGCACTGGACTGTATAGGATTTCTGAGGAGCAATTTTGGGTTTAACTGCTTACCTTGTGGTTCCCTGTCCAGTGCTGCTGATGTGTTGTTTTTGTTGTTAAGTGCCATCGAGTTGGTTCCGACCCATAGCAACCCTGTATAGGATTTCTGAGGTGCATCTGGTAAGCTAGAACCAGCGACTTGTGGTTCAAATTGACCTTACATTGGTCCCACACCAGTACTCCTGAGATATATACATACCAGCCGCTCCGCGGGAGAAAGATGAGGCCTTCTGCTCCCGTAAAGATTTACAGCCTCGGAAACCCTGTACAGGGTCGCTATGGGTGGGAACCGACTCGACAGCACACAACAACAACTACAATGCTATGAATGCACTATAACAAGGTCTTTTCAGTAGTGTAATAATTAAAGCTCCAGGAAAAGAGATACTATGGACATGATTTTTTAGGCATTTTGTATCCTTTCAAATAGCCTAAATGAAATACTTTTCAGTTAGGCTAAAAAATGAAACAATGTTTATCTCAAAGCTCTCATAACTAACTGAAAGTGTTTTTAACTACAGGAATGCCTTAAAATAACTTCACTTACAGGAATGGCAAAGGAATGGAAATTTAAAAATCTATTCCTACCTGCAAACTTTAATTCTACCAGTCTAAGAGGAATAATTATGTATGTGTTGTAAGGTTTATTCCTCTACCTAGGCCCCTGGCAACCTCTCTTTTCAATTATTAAAGACTTTGCTCTAAACTATATACAATGCTAATATCTTCAGTTTTTTCTTCTCCACATACTTATTTCTATCCTGTAATCAATGCTCAGATTTTCCATAATTTTGAAAAACCCTTCTCATGACATTGCTCACTTTGTCTTCCATCATCCTCCCTTATGGTGTAGATATTTAGAAATCTGTTGCCTAGTAACTCTCTTTTAATTTTAACAGCTTTCTCCTTAATTCTTTTATATCTAGTCTGTTTCATAATTCTCTGTTGAAATTGCAGTCTATTACCCTTCTGGTCCATTTCAAGCATTTTGTGCATGTATTTTCATGATTTTCAGAGCTAGGCTGCATTTAAGATCATTGTGCAAGTTGTTCTGATCTTTTTACTTTCTTAGTTTATGGGTTCCCAATGCTTTCACATACTTTCTCCGATTTTTTAAGTACTTTGTTGTTTCCTTCACTGACTTTTCCACTGTTCAGGACCATGCACCACGACTGCATGTTTTTTTGTATTACAACTTGTTTTGTATTTGTTTCACAGAAATAATGGACAATCACTTCAAATTAAATATCATGTACATATAATAAAAATTGTTGTTCCAACTATTGAAAGATGAAACTTTAAAAGTCAATGCTGTTTTGGCTTCATTCAAGAAAGGAGATTAATGAACAACACATAGGTAGAAGTGAAAATATAAAAAATTTCTTAAATCAATTTGATTATGTGATTTTATGCTGGAAATTACATCGAAATAGATAATGCTGTTCTTGTTGTTTAGTGCCATTGACTTGGTTCTGATTCATAGCAACCCTGAATAGGGTTTCTGAGAAGCAGTTGGTGGACTTGAACTACCAACCTTGCAGTTCAAAATGACCTTTGCATTTGACCAGTACATTAACCTACAGCACAATATCACTATATATTTGGCATAATATCTACTGGGGAAACCTTCCTACTCAAGACCTAGAACTCAGACTAGTATTACAAATAAAAAGAAAGTGAGTGATTTATTTGAAAAGTCTGCATGGATTCTGTATGTTCTCCTGTCTACTGAGGTAAAATATGTTCTAATTTAGACATTAGTTAGGAGACATTGTCAGGCACTCATCTTCAGTGTCCACACAGAAGAGTTAGTTGAAGTCATTTGATCAGTGCTTGACTCATATTGTCCAGAAATTGCTTCAACTTTCTGGATGTTTTTGATTGTAGAACAGTGTGTAAATGTAATAAGAATAGTTGGAATCCAGAGTGCTAACAGTGGAACACTATATGTGTTACCTTAGTTAACCTGTAAAATTTTATTAACTTGGAAAAACAATTCCAGTTTTATTCCTTTAGCCTAATTGTGAATATATTCTATGAAACAGTGGCCAAGAGGCTGGAGTGGCTAGATGACTGTGGTGTGCTCTCCAGGGAGTGGCATCATTAACTTACACATTACGTCAAACTAACCATCATCCTTTAACTAAACTGGCAAAAAGTAACCATCATTTACTGCACACTGTCTTGGGTAATAAAAACACAAAACTAAAGCATGGCTTTGTGTTACATTTGAATTAAGTTCTCCTGCCTATGTTTCTGATTGCTGTGAACATCACTTGTTTACCTGAATTTAGTTAAAAACAAAAAACTGGACTGCTAACCGCAAGCTCAGCAGTTTAACCCTACCTTGGAATAGAGTCAATGGCAATTAGCAACAGTTATAACATATTGTCACCAAAAAATTAAGCACAGATCCTTTGAACTATCTTAATAAGAATATAGCAGCCTGTCCTTGTTCTTTTGAAGAAACACTATTCACATTAGTAAATCCTTTCCCTACTGAATGATTTTTTTCAATATACTGTATGTGAATATGTTGTGTATCTTAGTTGTGCACCTTGAACCAAATCTGTTCAAAGAAATAGTTCTTGAAGACATATGGCCATAAGTGTATTTTATGATCTTTGTTAAGGAAGTAGGAAAATCAGTTAAAAGCTAAGAGACAAATTGCCCTCTCTTTTTGGAAAAAAAAATGTATGTCTTACACAAATTCTGACTTGTTAAAACAGCAAACAAACCTACTTTAAACTTTATGCCATTATTTGTTGTTAGGTTCCAACTCAAAGTGACCCTGTATCGGGTTTCTGAGAAGCAGGTTTGAACCACTGATCTTGTGGTTAGCAGCCCAGTACTTATACTACAGTGCCATACCAGAACTCCAATCCACAATTAGAACATAACATTCTGCTCAGTTAAAAGACTAACATGTATCACATACTCTCTAACATATGAAGCCTGGCAGTTGAAAATATATGACTGCCTTAGCTTAATAGGATTTATATATCTAGATGAACTAACATGTCAGAACCGTTATGTCTTTTAACTGACTCAAAGCTGCAAAGACAAAGATTGAATAATTCAGTCTAAACGTTAGAGATAGATCCATTTTTTTAGATTAAAATTTAAAGTCCCCTTGAGTCATTCTTCTAGGAACATTTTAATGTTCTTACATATTAAAGTTATAACATAGATTAATGGAGTCCTGGTGTGGTGCTGTAGGATAAGCCCTGGACTGCTAACCACATGGTTGGCAGTTAAAACCTACTAGTTGTTCTTTAGAAACTCTATACATAGAGTTGCTATAAATTGGAACTGAACTGATGTCACTTAACAACATCAACATATATGGAGTCCTAGTTAGGAGCTCTGCTAGCGTAGTGGTTACGAATTGGGCTGTGAACCGCAAGGTCAGCAGTTCGAAACTACCAGCGGTTCCGCGGGAGAAAGATGAGGCATTCTGCTCCCGTAAAGATTTACAGCCTCGGAAACCCTGTGCATGGTCGCTATGACTCGGAACCGACTCCACGGCACTTAACAACAACAACAACAGTGGCATAGTTAATTACGTGTTGGACAGTTAACTGGATCATCAGCATTTGAGATCTATTAGCTGCTCCCAGAGAACTGTAGGATAAGTACTGAACTGAGCTGGCACTTCAAACCTGCCAGCTGTTCCTTAGAAACCCTATGCAAGGTTGCTATGAGTCAGAACTGACTCTAAGGTGCTTAACAATAGTATCATTTGGGAATCCTGATGTTACACTGGAGGATAAGTTCTGCACTGTTAATGGTAAAGCCAGCAGGTTAAATCCACCAGCTGCTCCTCAGAAACCCTATACAGGGTTGTTATGAGATGGACTTAATAGCACTTAACAGCTATAATATAATTTGAACTCTTCTTTATCTGCTTAAAATTTTATTGCAAAACTTTTCAGGTCATCTGTTTTTGTGAGAATGCACTTTTTTTTTTTTTTAAAAAGAGGTTTTATTATAAATTGAGTGATAGTTTACATGGGAGAACATTGGTTTTACACATAATATTTTGTTTCATTGCAATGATTACAATCCACTCCATGCATCATCTTTCATCAGTGTTTGCTTCTATTCCCTCTATATTGTTTGTTTGTTTTTGATGTAAACAAAAACACTCAGGAATATATAATCATTTAAGCAACCAAAGGGCACATTTTGCAAGCCTGCCTCCTGGCCACCAGCACACAGCTTTTCTAGGGTCTAGGGTCATCAGCTGCTGTATATCTACATGTCATCATCTCTGTCTCCATCTCTGGTGTTGCTGCTTCTCAGGATAGGGTCCCACATTCTGCTCACGCTCTCCTCCCTTGATGGTCCTAGGGTTCTCTGTTCCTGGAATGTTTAATTAACTACTCACCACTTTATGTTACAAAACTTCTACCTTTACAGTTGTGAAAATTGCAGCAAGTCATGATAACAATTACTTATTATTGAATCATATGACTCATCCCCATCTCCTTTCACCAGACCTTTCAATAAATGAAAACTATTCTGTGGGGATTCTACCGTCCCCCACACACTCTGAAACTGAACTCCATCTTGAAAATTTGTAAGCCAGCTGCTTCATGCCTTTATAGCCCAATTTTAGGTAGCCAATATGTAAGTTGTCCATCCCTATCAACCCTGTATACAGAGGGAATAGGTTTGATCCTTGATATGAAGACTCCTTCCCTGTCAGTCGGTATTTTGAGCTACTACATCTATAAATGTAGGTCAAATTCATCACATTTTAACAATTTACACTTGTTTCCTTTATCAAATTTCTTTATCTTTTGCTAGTCGAGTTCTGGTCATCAAGCTATTGAGGCTAGGTCAAATACTTGCTATCTGCAAGTTTGGGTTTTCTTGTGTGTCTCCCCTCACTTCATATTAGCTGGATGTTTCACTCTCAACTGTAGCCCTGCATGGCAGGGTCCTTTTCCATGAGTTTAGGAATCCCCAGGTCTCACCACACGCTGGACCAACCAGCCTTTCTTCTCTGTCTTATCTCTAGTCGACAGGAGTCTATGGAACATAGTTGAACTCAGCCCATATCCTCACTGCTACCTTTCTCCCACTTCCACTCACCAGTAGACGAGTATGGTTGCCAACAAGCTTACATGCCTGCTCATGTGTTCCCTTTGAGTTTCAGTCTTGGAGGAGAGTTTGTCCTGAAGGAAGCTGATTGCTTGCCTTGATGGCTACCCGGGTGAACAGCTTGTTTGTTCATGTAGTAGCCAATCAGATTGCCATTTTTGTTTTTGATTTCTTTCTGCTAGTCTTTCTTTCAAAAAGTATCTTCTGTTCCTCTAGCTGTTACTGGCTGGTCTACTTGTCCTTTCAAGTGGTGATGTCCCACCTCAGAAGGTTCTGGATGGGGTACAAGATTCCACCTAAGGTCCTACACACTACAAAGGCTCCACAAGAAGCCTGTTTTCCTGGGCAAGTTCTAGCATCCGTTTTAGGCTGAAAACAGGCTTACAGTCTTTCTGTAATCATATTTACTGATATTCCTTTCTATCCCACTCAAGTGTCTGTTTTGCAATAGTAGATAAGGGAAACCAATATTCATAAGACAGACAAGCATCTTAGCATTATTTCCCCTCTTTCACCCATTGAGACTGTGCCTCAATCCCTGTATCACAGAGCCCTGTTGTTCCAAGGTTGAGCATCATTATTTACCTCTGTTCTATTTAACCCATGCAATCTAGTCTAAGTGTTCCCCTATCTACCTTGTTCTTCCACCCCCTTCTCCCTTTTTGTATATTGTCCTCCCCAATACCCAAACTATAATATGTCTATCCCCTAACCTGTGCTCTACCTTCTCCTCCCTTCCACCCCTGGTAACCAACAAAATTTTTTTTCTTTTTTTCTTTTATAAAATTATGGGTATCTTTTCTTATGCTTTTACAGTAATGGCCTTATGTAATATTTGTCCTTTTGTGACTGACTAATTTCACTCAGCATAATGTCCTCAAGGTTCATCCATGTTATGTGGTGATTTGCAGCTTCCTTGTTATTAGAATGCACTTTTAATTAGAATTCAATGTTTAATTGCATGCTATATAAAGTAATCAAGGTAAAAAAACTTCAATACCCTTCAGTTAATTAGAGAATATGAAAACAGGAAAGTAGGGGGCAAAAACAAGCCACAATAATAGTTTCTACAGTAGGTAAAAAGATAGATAAAGCAACAAATCATCTCCTTTTTTCTAACCAAATCCTAGAATAGTCAATTAGCATGCATTCATTAAGAACCCACTACTTAAGAGTCCTGATGTGGTGCTGTGGGTTAATGGGTGGGACTGTAGTGTGGATCTGAACTGCGAGGTTGGTGGCTCAAGCTCACCAGTCGCTTCTCAGAAACCCTATAAAGAGTATCTATGAGTCAGAACTGATTCATTGGCACTTAAGAACAATAACAACAATGATATTAAGAGCCTACTACTTAAAGTCCTGATGCGGCACTGTCAGATAAGCACTGGACTGCTAACTCCATGGTTGGCAGTTCAAACCCACCAGCTGCTCCTTGGAAACCCTATCTATACAGGGCCACTATGAGTTGGAACCAACTGTACAACTCGATAACACTTAACAACAACAACATGCAACTGAGGAAGCCCTCATGGCACAACTCTTAAGTTCTCGACTGTTAGCCAAAAGGGTGATGGTTCAAACTCACCCAGACTTTCTGTAGAAAAAGACCTGGGGATCTGCTCCTTTAACTATAATAGCCTACAAAACTCTATTTTAAAGAATCGTCAAGTCAGTTCTAGTGACTCTGTAGAGAATTTCCAAGTAGCGGTTGGTGGGTTTGAACTGCCAACTTTGTAATTAGAAGTCCAATGCTTATCCTGCAGTGCCATACCAAGACTCCAGAAAACTCCATTGGGCAATTTTATTTTGTCACATGGAGTCACTATGAGTTGGAAATGGACTAGATGACACTTACAGGCAACATCATATGCATGATATTGTGCTAGACATTATGATGAGCATGGTGATGAAACTTTCCTAGTTGGGTCCTGGTGAAGGTTTCTTTCATAGATGTGTGTTTGCAACAAAAAGTATGTCAGATTCACTGGGTAATGCATTTCAAAAAGAGGCAGAGCCTGGGAATAGACATGTTGTTGTTAAATGCCATTGAGTTGAGTCAATTTCGATTCATAGCGGCCCTGTACAGGGTTTCCAATGAGCAGTTGGTGAGCTTGAACCAGCAACCTTGCAGTTTAAACCGACCTTGTAGTCCAGCGTATTAACCTCAGCGCTATGGTAGGACTCCAGAAACAGACATAGGTTTTAACAAATGATTCAAAGGTTATCCCATTGTCATAAGTATGGATTAATATTATTAACAGATGATTATACGGTTTAGTTGATCAAGTCTTTTTAGCGGGACATATGAATCTTCTCACAGTGGAGATCATTGGGCTGACATATGAAATACTCCATGGCCTTGTTTGGTACAGGATAAGACCTGAATTGCTAACCACAGGGTCTGTGGTTCAAACCCACCTGCCACTCCTCAGAAATCCTATACAGGGTGGTTGTGAGTAAGTATTGACTTGACAACACTTAACAACAACAACTCTATTATGGAAGTGCAGTGGCTCAATAGGGAAAGTACTGGACTTTGAACTACAAGGTCAGCAGTTCCAGTGTACCTGTGGCTACGCAAGAGAAAGAAGAGGCTTTTTGCTCTCTCAAAGATTTAAAAAGCCTCTGAAATCTTATACAGAGTTTCTGGGAGTTGGAGCTGGGCCCACAGCATTTAATAATTACAACAAGCTCTATTGTAGGAGCCCTGGTAGCATAGTGGGTTATGCTTTGGGCTGCTGACTGCAAAATCAACAGTTTGAATTCACCAAAAAGATCTACAGCCTCAGAAGCCCTGTACAGGGTCACTGTGAGTCAGAAGCAACTCCAAGGCATGTAGCAGCAGCTCTACTGTAGTGCTGTAGGAGAAGTTCTGGATTGCTAACTGCAAGGTCAGCAGTTCAATCCCATCAGCTGCTCCTTGGAAACCCATACAGGGCTGCCATGGGTCAAAATTGGCTGGATGGCATTTAGCAACAATATTCTACCCTTAATGTTCTTATGGAATCTTGATGTGGTGCTGTAGGGTAAGCACTGGACTCCTAACTGAAAGATTGGTGGTTCAAACCCACTGGCTACTCCTCAGAAGCCTTACAAAGGATTGCTATGAGTTGGAACTCAACTGTAAGTTGAGGACACTTAACTAGCTCTGTTATGTATTAAAGCCCTGTGTGGCACTGTAGGAAAAGCAATGAAGTGTACAGGTCAAACCCACCAGCTGCTATTAGAAACCCTATATAGGGTTGCTCTGAGTCAAAACTGACTCTGAGGCACACAACAACAACAGCATTCATATTATTACCCTCAATGATACAATTTTACTCCACATTCTGTTTACATTTGACCAACATACAATGCTTTTATATGTTGTTGTTGTTAAGTGCTGTCGAGTCGGATCTGACCCATAGCGACCCTATACAGGGTTTCTGAGGAGCAACTGGTGAGCTTGAACTGCTGACCTTGAAGTTCAAATGGCTTTGCAGTCTGGCGCATTAACCCACGGCGCCACATTTTTATATGAGGGGGTTTCAAAAAGTTGTGGGAAAAAGTCTATTCTCTTTTAATTCTCTTTTGCCAATAACTTTTTGAAGACCCCGCAGATGTAAAGCTGCCTGAGCCTCTAGGATAGCATTTTAAACAAATTGGGCTTTGCATCGTATGTCTGTTTAAAAAAAATTGATTTAGCTTTGCTTTCCCTAAGATAAAGGTTCTATATTTTAAATTCCTTAAAGGGGAAAACAAAACAAAACCTCCAGAGTTTTAAAAGTGAGTTTTAAATGTCAAGTTTCCACTTCAAACTCCTACATTAGAATAACAAAGGCTTTTATTCAATGCTTTCTTCTTTAAATGGCTTAAAAGCAGCTGAGAAAATTGTGAACAGAAAAATAAGCACATATTCAAATGCTGTTTTTTCCCCCCAACTTTATGTTTAGTTTATTTTCATTCTGAATAGAACATACAGTCAGACCTTAGGTTCAGAGATACTGTAAGTTTGGTTCCAGACCACTGCAATAATGCAAATATCTCAATAAAGCAAGTCACAGGAATTCTTTTTGTTTCTTGGTGCATATGAAAGTTATTCATACACTATACTGGAGTCCTGGTGTGGCATTGTGGGCTAAGGCTCTGAATTGCAAAATCAGGGATTCAAGCTCATCAGCTGCTCCTTGGAAACCCTATACAAGGTTGCTATGAGTTGGGCACTTAACAACAACAATATACTATTCTACAGTCTATTAAGGAGTCCTGGTGAGGCACTATGGGTTAATGTGCTGGACTGCAAGTTTCCTTTGAATTGCAAGGTTGGTTGACTCAAGCTCATCAGCTACTCCTCAGACACCCTATACAGGGTCACTATGAGTCAGAACCAACTCAAAGGCACTTAACAGCAACAACTTAGTCTATTAGGATCCTGGTGTGCTGCTGTAGGATAAGCTCTGGGCTGCTAACCTGAGAGTTGGTAATTCAAACCACCATCCACTCCTTGGAAATGCTATACAGGGTTGCTATGAGTCAGAACTAACTCAACAGCACTAACAACAACCACATAGCCTATTAATTGTGCAATAACTGTGAGATGCAATAAAGCAAGTACTATAAAATGTTGTTGTTGTTAGGTACCATTGAGTCGATACTGACTCTTAGCGACCCTTTGCCAAAAGAGCAAAACACTGCCGGATGAGGTATACCTATATTATAGGATTTTCCTAATGTCTATCTTGGCTTTCGGGTAAAATTAATTTTTAAAGATAACTATTTCTCTAATGATACTGATACAATTAGTTCTTCTCCCTTGCATATCTGCCACTTATAAGATTCCCCCCCCCAGAATATATGATAATAAACTGTATTTTAGTGGTTGAATATTTGAAAGAAAATACTGTCTGATTAAGTAAAAGAAAAGTACCAATGGCCAAAAAAAAAAAAAAAAAGGTTTGTTTGAAAACTCAGTGTTATGAAATGTTTGAGTCTTTATCGAGTAGAGATTTTCAACATTATTATCTTTATTCTTCAGATAATGAAATTTTCTTTAGTCCTCAGATGTTATCATCTCAGTACTTACAATCCTGCCCAAGTAATGTTATACATGCTTTTGTTCTGCCACTAATTAGAGGTAGATTACTTAGGATTTGTGGTTGTGAAGATATCCTTTTGGCATCTCTTGAGCTGTGTTATTCCCAGAGCTAATAGAGTATTTTTCATTTTATTTTAAATTGTGATTTTATCTTATTGCTTCTAGTATTTTTGCTCAAAGCTAAAAAATATCATAACAAAATGATATGTGAGGGCCTTGCTAGTATAAGGGAAATTTATTGGGTATAATTCTACAACTGTTATTAATGAAAAAAAAAAAAAAAACAAACGTTAAAAGATGGAGATGTACATATTCTGTATAGATAGCATCTATGATTATTATTGAACTGTCCCCCTTTATATTTCGTTAAAATCTTATTAGCATTATCTCTTAAAATCCCTCTGGTCCCTTTATTTTTTTCTGTAGAGATCTAAAATTGCAGTGTTTGATAAAATGTGGACCTACATGAGAAGTGCAGAGCCCTCTGTGTTTGTGAGGACTACAGCCGAAGGCGTAGCTAGAGTACGGAAATCCAAAGGAAAATATGCATACTTGCTGGAGTCCACAATGAATGAGTACATCGAACAAAGGAAGCCTTGCGACACAATGAAAGTTGGTGGAAACCTGGATTCCAAAGGCTATGGCATCGCAACACCTAAAGGATCCTCATTAAGGTGGGTGGAATAGTATAACAATATGCTAAATGTTGTTATA